>NW_023995740.1:0-88004 GCF_015586225.1 Lucilia sericata | reverse complement strand
TTTGGTCACATGGCATAAAACGCGCCATATGTATTAAATGTAAATAAATAGCGGCGAATTTAAAAACACCAACATACATATACACATGTACATATATTTCATATTGGTTGATATAAGTGTAACAACAACAATAATCTGTATTGTAAATAATCTTTTTGTAGGTTTTAATTTGTGGTTTTATAATAAATTTGTACTGGTAATCACTCACAAAAGTTAATTGTTTTATTGCATGTGGTTTAGAAACGTAAAATAAAATCCACAAGAATACAAACATACAAATTTACACACATTTATATATTTGTATATTATTCGTTTAACTACACCCAGCAGACATTTTTGTTTGTTGTTAAATTAATAAATTAAATATTTTGAAAATAGAAAAAAATATATTTATATGAGGTATACTGAAATCTCTTTTTCAGAATGTTAATTTATTCGTTTGATCTTTCTCTACTCTGCAGCTAAAATCAAATGTTAAATTTTGTAACTTAAATTTAAAGGTCAGTTTTTTTCTGGTTAATTTCTAACCGCTTCTGGCCTATAGGCTAGGTTATAGAATATTGTTAAATAAAATAAAACTGTTGGGTATATTATAGTTGTTTATATTTAGGTATGTATGTATGTATGTGTGTACACTTTAACGTACATGCGTGTGTGTAAATTGTGCTGCTTGGTAAATTAATTGAACAGCCAACTAAATGAATGAAATTATAGACTAATCGTTTCGTAATTGAAAACCATTCCAATTAGTTAAATTAAATAAAGATTTATAAAATTAAGGAAAAAGCACATATAGCAAAAAAATGCAATATAAAAAAACAAAACAGAAATTTACACATAAAATGTTGCAAATATTGAATATTTGTTACAATACTACAACTCATATCGATTACACTCCAGTATTAGATTATTTTGAAAGATTCTAAAGCATTACTTAAATTAATTATGTGACTTCCGGTAGGTTAGAGATTACTGGTAGACCGGAGGTGGTGGGTTCGATTCCCATTTGAGGCATTGGTTAAGGATCGCACAATAGGCCCGATAAAGGCCTAGGTTTATTCCTTCGGATTTGATGTATTAGATTTTGGATCACATGATGACTTGATTATTACTTTAAAACGATTAATCGTCTGCTAGATTCAAATAGTTTATAGGTTAAAATAATACATGTATGTATATCATTATTAAATCATAAATAATCTATTAAGAAAAGGCAAATTTTATCATTGGACCCATTTCATTAGGGCTATAAGTTCCTAGAGCACTACCTCTTAGATATGTAAAAAAATGCCAATTTCCCAAATGGACTATTGATTTAAAAATCTATGTTTTTGAAACATATTAGTTTTATAACAGTTGTTCACTTTTTCACTCAAAATGATGTGATTCTACATGAAAGGACGTGTGTACACATAAATAAAAGCTCGTGAAATATTTAAAAATAATTATATTGTGATTGATGTTTAAATACTAGAAAAACTCAACGAGTTCGGCGAAACTTTTCCACTTCTATTCATTTATTTTATTTACTATTAGTTTATAAAAAAATGAGCAATAAAATTATTTAAATTGTAAATAAAACGTGTGTACACATAATATTTAAAGAATTGTGGTTGCAACAAAAAAATAGGAAAAACAAATAAAAAAATCCATGCAACCACAGACAAACATCAATGGTAATGTGTGCAAACAGAGCAGCATTCATACGAACGTCCCTATGTACAACACACCTACATACACACATCTACACAAATAAATCTATCTATGAATATGTATCTGCCTATACATTTTTTCATAAAATGCGAATATAAATAAGTACTATAGATACAAAAAATACACATACATATGTATATATGTATAGATGTACATAGCGTAGACCGAAATGTAAAATATATTCATAAAATAATAAAATCTAAAGGAATGCTGGTGATTATTTCAAAGGATATAATTTGCTACCTCATATTACTAAAATATTTTAGGTATTTATAAAAGCGTGATAAATAACTATGTTAAAATTTTACTTTAACGATATACATACATAAATAAATATTTGAGAATTTTTTGATAAATTTGCAAGTAATGAGAACTAGCAAAGGTTTCATCTAGACCTTTCAGTGATGGAAGGAAACCAATAGTATGCTAAATAGCCCAAAGAATGTTATGTTTTAAAAATTCACAAAATTCTGATAAATTCCTCACAAAATTCTGATAAATTCCTCCTCATAAGTGCATTTGTAAGTATTATAATGGAAACAAGTTTTTATGAAATGTTTGATTTGAAAGATTACATTTTATTTATTAAAATTTTAACAAGGAATTATTCTATTTTAGATGACGACATATTCATATGCATGTTGTATTTGAATATATTTAAATACATACATCTAGATACATATACATATGTACAGAAATGCATTGCAAACACTTTTACACTACAAGTCTATGTGTATGAATATGCATATGATTGCACTATTCGGTTATTCGATTAATTTCATTGTTTAGCTGTTGGAGCAACAACTTCGAATTTAATAAATAATTGAAATTAAGCTAAATTTATAAAAATGTTAGTAGGTACGCAATTACAACAGAAAGACTAATTCATTTTTAATAAAATTTTTATGAATTTATAGGAAACGACAATCTTACGCTATTTTTGTAATAAATTAAATATGTATAATGATTTTCAACTGAAATAAAAAATTCAATAAAAATGACTACATTGGAAAAGAATGGGTTGAAATGTTTGTATAGAAATTGTTAATTTGGTTGGGTTCAGTTTTGCATCTGAAAGTACAGGACTCATAATTTCGAGATATTTATAAAAAACACCTCTAAAATATCGAACTAAATCTCAAAATCGATAATGATAAAATTTCTAATAAATCCTCAACAGCCAACTACGTCATAAAAGACCAAAAAATTATCCGTGTCTCCCAGTTTTGCCCAAAGTCATGCACTTTTTTGCTCATTTCCTAAATCTCATATATTGCAAACCGTTCGGAATTTTGATTTACTATCTGAGGCAAAATTGTAGCTCTTGTAATAAAGAACATATAAAATCAATCAACATATAATATCAAACAAACTTCATCTTCAAAATCGAAATTTTTTTTTAAAATTTCGATTTTTTACGTGTTAAATATATGTATAGTGCATCTCTAAATTGGGCGTATACTTAATATTTTTAATTTTCATAAATTATTAACACGTATACGTACAGGTGTCGTTAATAAAAGCAGTGAAATTTCACAATGTAAAACTTTCCACTTGAAATGAAAAAATATGAAATAACTCCTAAAACATAAGAAATAATTCCCAACAAAAATTAATACTTTTTTCATTCTATTGAATTGGGAGTAATTTCCTATGAAATGCGTCCTAATTTGTATAGATAAGTAATTTGTTGGGTGTTATTACATTTCACCCGTTGGAAGAAAGTTATTTTATTTGGGAGCTATTTCACTGTATATTTATCAATATTATTAAATGACATTCGAATTTGGGGTTTTAATTCAGTCTCTTGGTTAATTATTTAATTTCTCGTATTGTGGATATAATTCAAAACGAATTGGGGTTTAGTTTATTGCGCCATAACATTTTATTAAAAACGTGATTAGTTTTAAACATGTTAGGGAGTAATTGATCATTATGAACTATGTCCCACATCTTGAGAATGAAATAAAGTCCCAAAAATGAACTAAGTTCGAAGGAAACGTATGTACTTATGTAGCAAATTTCATACAATTACAAGTTTTAAATGGACGTACAGATGGAAAATTATTTTAAGCAGATTGATCTACTCTAAGATGGGTGCAGAACCAATTCGTTATGAACATCAGTACAAACAAATAGTTAAAATCATCATAAACACAATTCTGACTACTTTAATCAATTAATAAATTAAGCTAAAATAACTTGATATAAATTAAAGTGAGTTAAATCTTTTTTTTTATAGTTTCTTGTTTTAAAGCTGATTATGAAAAACTGAGTACACAGAGTTATTACCCATTGTAGACAGTTTCAAGTGTTAAAAATTACTATTGCGTGTTTTTTTTTTTTAAACAACCCACTAAAAACTTTCATTACCATGTAAGGGGTTAAAATGCCAAAATTTATTTACACAATAGCATTTTAAGTCATTATTTTAACACCGTGATGTCATTGGAGGCAAGTGCTTACCAGAAACGATTACAAGTAATTAGAAAAAGTAGTCATTGTAAATCAGATGAAAAAAGCGTATAAAGCATTTATATCTTCACTGGCAAGATGATATATAATACATTATTAGTAAGACCTTATTAGACTACTTCTATGTAATCCAGACCATATGTAGTAGTCATTGAAAAGTATGTTGTTAGGTAAGTAATTACAATGGAAAGCCATTACCCAGTTTTTGCTGGGAAGATACAACCGTTACTATTATAAAGTCATAGAAATAAAAAGCACGAATAGTCGAATATTCTACACACACTATCGAAGTATGGACATTCATATACATATGCCACATGCTATACCACTCAAAACGGCTCATGCAGCAAAAAGTAAAGAACGGTATGTAAATATACACGGTTATATGATGATAAATACTAAAACGGCAAATGTGGACAGACACGTCCACATAATTCTATACATACAGTGTTATCAATTCCGTGCTTTTAGCAAAGTTTTGTATTCAGTGTTTTCAGCGAAAAACTTTTATTTAATTTTTAATCCGTTTAGATCTTATACCTTCGAAAAGCAATTGAAAAAATCCAAGACCTTATTTCGATCTTGAAATATGTTTGTATTAACAGAGAAGAATACATAAATTACCCTAAAGTACGACCGACAAATTAAACATGAAGAGTTTTAATTAACTTCAATTTAGTGCTTTTTAAATTTAAAAATCTTGTGTTACATAGAAGACAGGAACAGAATCGAGTAGAGGAAAGAGAAATAGAATATAATAAAATTAATTAAAAAGCAAAGAAAACACTAACGAACTAAAAAAATAATAAAAATTAAATACAATCAAGGTATGTACAATTATTTTACTACATACTTTTGTCTATATACATATGTAGATATGTATGTTCAAGCATCCCAGCGAAATAATAATGGTTTCGCGAAAACAGATTTGTTAAATGGAATAATATATTTAAGAAGATTTTATTTGGTAGTTTACAAAATTGCAATTTTAGTTTTTAAAATGCGGTACTATACAAATAGTTTGTATGTAATAAGTTTGTAATAAGATAAATTTTGAAAAAAATTTAATTAGGGAAAAAAGTAATTATTATTAATCTTATAGGTAAGTAGGTTTAATTACTTATTCTAAGGCCTGGAAAAAAATAGGACATAATTAATAGTTAAATAAAACGTATAAACAATTTTAGTAAATTAATATTTTATGCTGGCATATTTTTGATTTTGGCATGCATGTACATATGCAAATCTCTGAAATGTAGTAAACATTTATATTAGATTGTACATAAATATGTATGTATGTATTTATAATATAGCCTACAATATCACAAACATCTGTTTCAATTGACAGAATATAATTTGATAAAAGTTAATCCCATGAATTATTTTATTAGGTAACAAGTTACATGCATACTTTCATATATGTATGTCAGCTATCTTAATATATTCTAATATGTATGGAGATGTAAAAACTTAAAACAATTTAAGCCAAATAAATTTTATTTAAATTATAAACATTCCGTAAAATAAAAAAAAAATATTTTTCAAATTTTAAATCATTTGTATGGTCAAACCCCGATTTCTGGCATAAAGCCCTCAATCAATTAACTCATATACCGGCGTATAGAGAGGCAGATAAAAAAATCACCACTACATACACACTATTGGTATTTTTTCAATTAAATTGCACTGAGAAAAATATTTGTTTATTTTTAATTTCGAAGATTAAATTGCATTACTGTAAAAGGCGAATATTTGTAAACAAAATGTAATCAATGTACATAAGAATGATCATTTCTTCACATAGAAACAACATTTCAAATGTTGTTTCTACACTCGCTTACAAATAGGGAGTTAAATAAGTACTTGCAGTTTCTCTTACAAAGAAGTTGTTGAGTAAGTTGTTTTGTTTTGAATGATAACAAGTGAAATTGTTATATTCAGCTGTGCCGAATCTCATATACCCACCATCAAACCGTATGCCGTAAAAGGAATGCTCTCCTATAAACATCAGGGTGATATTTGTAATATGGCTTAAGCCAATTATAGACCGAGCTCTTTTGAACTAACAAAATATTAATTTTTATAAACAAAATATTTTTGATCAATTTTTAAACCGTGAGCGTATGAGTAATTTTTTGAAGAGGACCTTTAAATGCGTCAATTATGAACCGATATCCTTAAATTTTGTACATAGATTTCGATTTGTATAGAACTTGTTTATGCCGAATTTCATCGCAATACTCGTATTTTAAATAAGGAAAACTAGTATTTTAATAAGCAAGACCCTTTACTGAAGCGAAGCATTTACAGAGGCTAGGGTCAGTTATTCGGTATGAAGAATTATGTTCCTAAGTATAAACTTTTTTATGTCGATTTTAATAGCTATACACGTAATTTTCTGAATCATCCTCATCAAATTCTTTAGAAATGGAACTTATATGAGGAGTAGGGTCAATTATTGACCTATCCTCATAACTTTTTGTAGACCGATTTTGATTCATATAAAACTTGTTTACATTGAATATCATCGCATTTTTATGCCAGTAATTAGCGTTAATGTAATTTTCTAAAGGGGGCTTATATGGGGGGTAGCTTGAATTACCGACACATTCCGCATGAAATTCGGTAGCAAGATTAACGTTCGTATAAAAGTTTCTTATGTCGAATTTCATATCGGTATATCATAACTCGTATTTTTAAGCCAGCAATGGTCGTTTAAGTAATTTTCTGAAGGGGACCTTATATGGGGGGTAGAGTCAATTATGGGCCGATTCACATACAATTTGGTAGAAAGATTTTGGGTCGCGAGGAATTTACTTGTGTCAAATTTTATCGCTATATATATTATTATTTAACCAATTATGGGCCGATCATACCAAATTGGTAGAGAGGTTTTGGCTCGTAAGAAACTTACGTGTGTAGCATTTCATAGCTTTACTCGTATTTTTAAGCCAGTAATGAGCGTTAAAGCCATTTTCTGAAGGGGACCTTGTATGGGAGGTAGGGTCAATTATGGACTGATCCTAACTAAGATTTTGGCTGACATAAAACTTATGTGTGTCAAATTTCGTCAACATATTCATATTTTTAAGCCAGTTAAAGTCATTTCCTGAAGGGGACCTTATATGGGGGGTAGGGTCAATTATAGACCGATCCTCGAAAAATTTGGTAGAAATATGATGAAACTTTTTTATGTCGAATTTCATCACTATACCCGTACTTCTAAAAGTTATGTCCGTTAAAGCTGTTTTTTGAAGGTCCACTCGTATGGGGACTATCCGAAAACGTGGACCGATATTACCCATTTTCTATACCAAACAAACCTTAGCAAAAGAGAATATTTATGCAAAACTTCAATTGTGTAGCTCTTCCCGTGTGGTCCCTATCGTGATTTCAACAGACAGAAGGACGGACATGGGTAGATCGTCTTAGAATTTAATAAGGACCCAGAATATATATACTTTTAAGGTCTATGACCGATATTTCGATGTGTTACAAGCGGAATGACAAAATCAATATACCCCACATTTTTTTCGATGGTGGGTATAAAAAGAGCCAGTGAGAATACAAACCAGGGATTTCGATTTGTTAGTCAATTGTTCTACTAACTGTACCACTGCTTAGCTAATTACACGTCAAATAATGGTTTTCACATATAAATTCAATTTGGTTTTCTTTTATGTAAAACACAATTCTTAACTCGCAATCAAATAAAATGTGCAAAAAGAAAGTCATTACTAGAGTATGTTTAAGTAATGCAGACAGTAAGTAGTAGTAATGAAAAGTAAGTGGTTATGTAAGTACAACCCATTAACGAGTTTTTGCTGAGCAGTTAATCTAAGACATTATGATGATAAGACATGCATGCACTAGGATTTTTCCATAAAAATTCTATTCCCGTTTTACAGTAGTCACGGCGCTAGAGGCTTTTAGGCAATTAATGCTTCATTTCCTGCAAGAGGAATATTTTACATTTAAATGTTTTTGATATTTATTTAAAAATTATTTCACATCAAAATAAAGAATTTTAAAAGTTAAGAAAACTTTCAATAATTTAATGTATTTTACACATAATTGAAAAGTTGTAAAAAGTAGTTTACGCCAAAACAACATGCAGCAATTTTCCTTATTTTCCATACTATGCTATGAAATTTGCATTCTGTTTTATAGAGTCTTTCGCTGTTTTTTCTAGGTACTTATTAACTAATCTATATAGTAAATTAAGTTTTATTATACATAAGAACAGAACATTATGGAATTGGATGACAATTTTAAGAAATTTTTTTAAATGTCATATTTATCAAAAAAACTAAAAAACTTTTTAACACAGTGCTCGTACAATACAATTAAACAAATAGAAGTGTTGTTTTAATCATTTAAAATTCCAAGCAAAAGTCACACATTCATTCAGTTGGAAATAAAGACAATGTTCTTATATTGTTTTTACTGTTTTCCGTTTGTTGTTGGTTATTTCCTCAACTCAACTTGTGTTTAGTTGTTGTCTGTCAGTCTGCATAGATTAGTGTTCGCTGGATTGTTTGTTTTGTTGTTTATTTAATTAAATAAATTGAATTAAAATGTGTTTGCAATTAAATTTAATTGTAACACTCAAATGAGAGACTCGAAATTTACATTTTAGCACGATTTTTGAACAAAAATTACATTTTATAACAATCTTAGCAAATGATTGCAACAAAAAAATAAAAAGTCGGAAGAAAAAAAAAGAATCTTAAAATAACAATAAAGAAATTACGTTGGAATAACTTTTGCATACTAACATTACAAGCCCATCTACACACATTTAAAGACACATACATACAAACATACTTCCCTTCTATGTGAGTAGTATCTGTGTATGTTTGAATGCATATAAAAGTAATACATTCTTTTACATTTATTTACTCTCCTCTGCATCTTCATCTAAATCTTGTAACTACCAAAAAAAAAAGGAGAATGAATTGAAAAAATATAGAAATGAAAATTATAATGATGACGACTCTGATGCATAAGAAATTCAAATAAGAAGGCTTGACAATTTGCAAAAAGACCGACTAACAGGCGGACGAACAGACAAACAACTTTATAAATTTTTGGAAATGTGTTTAAATGTATTTGTGTGCAATACGTGTGTGTAGATGGTTGCAACATTTTTGGGCCAAATACTCCTTGAAAAAATTATAAAGATATTGTTATTTTAATAAGTTTTCTTAAATAAAGTTTGTCTTGTGCATTATTTACATACATATATATGTATATATTTTTATTACAACATTATTATTCAGACTAATTTAGGAAAATTGTTCTTTAACAAATCTAAATTTTTGCAAAAATTTACCATTTTTGCACAAATTTAGATTTGTTATAATTGACAAAAATACGAATAGAAAAATTAAAATTGACTATTTTGTTCTCATAGTTATTTATGTTAAAACTATAAAATACATTTATTCATGAATAAAATTGTTGCAAAAGTATAATGTGAGTTTGAATATAATGAAAATTTTCATTTACAAATTTAATACTTAGTAGTTTCATTCAATGGATATTTTTCATTCATTGCTTAACTGTTCGTAGTTGTTTTTTCGATTTAGATAAACAAAAAACTATTTTCTAAAAAACCATGAATATTGCAATTGCAAATTTTTATTAAAAAAAAAAATAAATAAATAAAAAGTAGCAACACAATTTTTCAATTGTTTACTTGTACTTTTCCAAACAAAAAATCTAAATAATAGAAGATAAAATAATTTTGTTTCATTTTGTTAGTGGGCTTAAACACCAGTAAAATAAAATCAAATAAAATAGAAAAGAAAAAAACTACAAACTCTGAACATCGAACAGAACAAACTCAAATAAAATATAGAATGAAAAAAGTTTTCTACTGCATTAGTAGATGATGGAGAAAAAGTTGCAAAAGTGGCAGAAATATGTTACCAGATTTTATTTGGTTTAGAACTTTATAAAAAATAGAAAAAAAAAAAACAATACATTCTTGACTGCAACAAACAAAATCTGAAAGAAGTACTACCCAAGTACTTACTCAGCAACTTAGATTTCAATGTCTATTACATACTATCTGCATTACTTATAATTAGTTTAGTAATGACTTACAAATAATATATTATGTAAGTATGTACTTACTTTTTATACCCACCACCAAAAAGATGGGGGGTATATTGATTTTGTCATTCCGTTTGTAACACATCGAAATATTGGTCATAGACCCATAAAAGTATATATATTCTATATAAATTCTAAGGCGATTTAGCCATGTCTGTCCATCCGTCTGTCTGTATGCAGGATAGAGTCCGAACGGAACGAGCTAGAGGATTGAAAATTTCCCCAAATATTCTCTATTGTTTGGTATTGAAAATGGGCAATATCGGTCCACGTCTTCGGATAGCCCCCATACAAGTGGACCCCGAAAACACCCTTAACGGACATATCTGTTTTAAAAGTACGAGTATAGCAATGAAATTCGACATAAATAAGTTTCATATGATCCAAAATCTATTTACTTTTAATGAAATAAAAGCTCATTACTGGCTTACGAGTTAAAATCTCTCTACCAAATGTATTGAGGATCGGTTCATAAGAAAATTACTTTAACGATCATTGCTGACTTAAAAGTGCGTGAACAGTTATGAAATTTGATATAAGAAACTTTTATAGGAAAGTAAATCTTCCTACCGAATTTCATGCGGAAAGTGTCGGGAAGTGATATTCGATGTAAAAATGTTTTATATGAACCAAAATTTGTCTAAAAAATTAGGAAAAACGGTCAATAATTAACCCTATCTCTCATATAAGATCCTCTTCAGTTAATTTGATGAGTAATATCACCCTGATGTTTATAGGAGAGCATTACTTTTAACGCATATGGTTTGATGGTGGGTATATGAGATTCTGCAAAGCCGAATATAACATTCTCACTTGTTAGCCTTGTTTTCAAACTTTGATAATTTTTTTTGTGAAAAGTGGACGTATGTATACTCGTAGTTAATTTTTTTTTCTTAGAAACAAAACTACTTACTGAACTCACTATTTGCAGGCGATCTAGTAAGTACTTACTTTGTCATTTTCGTGTTAAAATAATGACTTAAAATGCGATTGTGTAAGTAGATTTTAGCATTTTAACGTCTTACTTTTCATTGTAAGTTTTACTGGGACAGTTTATACTATTTCATTTTGCTGATGATGAGTATAGCGATTGGCTCAGAATCACATTTTAAGTCGATTCGGATATGTCCGTATGTCCCACTTGTATGAAAGCTTGTTTATAAATATTTGATAAATTACTTATTATGAATAAGGATCTCAATATGTATTTTTGTTCATACAGATCCATTTGAGCTTTTCAATGTAAAAAAATCATTAACATTTTTTAGAGTAATTTTTAATTTTTTTAAGAGCATATTTTAAGTTTTTAGTGAATATTTAACTGATGTAAAAGCCTTCTAAAGAGATATTGGTCTGACATTAGTCCTACATCCACCTTAATGCAAACAGCTAAATTAAAAATCTCCAAAATTCATCCCTATAGCGCAAAGTCCAGAACGCGGTGTATGGCAACATTTTGCATAAGTACTAGCAGCGGCTTCTAACAAACAAATAAAATGAGGGGAAAAATTTCAAACTGCTATTAAAGTACAAATGCTCAAAATCATCAGCCGTAGGAAGGAGTTGCTATTTTTTCGTGTTCTTTTCTAAAGTTGGACAGAAATCAAAATGGAAGCACTAATAAAATTGCCATAACTCTTGTGTTACAAAAAAAAAAAAAAAACTAAATAAAAACCTATTGCAATAATAAAACAACAGCAACTAAATAAGAAAAATTGATATACAAAAAATAACAACACGACGAGGAAAAAAAATGAAACATGACAAAATGACACAAAACTACTAAGAAGAAAGAGGAGTTTAAAACTTTCATACAAACCATACCAAACAGACAGCGGACCAGACAATCAGACATACATACTATGATTTTATATTAGTATGTGTGTATGTATGACAATGTTATGGCAAACTTTTACTTTACAATGAAACTTCTACTTGTACTTGCATTCGTAAAATATACAACATTTAAACGTACAAGTACGTACATTTTGATGTACTACGGTTCATTTGTACATACGTTTCATTTTTTACATACAATTTGGCCAAAAATATACAAAAAAGAAAGGAAAACGATAACAAAGTGAGCAAAAAAAAAAGGAAAAAAGTTTTTAGTTGGTTGTTGCTTGAATTTCAATTTGAAATATGGACAAACTTTAAACGATTACTTGTCGTATTGTGTAGCGAGCAGCACTTAACTCAAGTGCCAATAATATATGCTAAAAAGGAAGTACTTGCTCCACTTTACGTATACGAATACAAAGTACACGTACATATATATGTATGTATGTATGTACAAACATTTTCACAAATATGTATATATGTATTCATTCATAGTTATATTGAGATATATTTGCCTTTTATTCTTGATTTTTTAAGAGACACTTTTTTAGTTTTTATTTCTTTTTTATTGTTATTTTTTTCGCTTGGCAAAGTGATTTCTATTTAGTTTTATTTCATTGAAATTTATTATTTGAAAAATATGGACACTGTCGAAACATTTACATGAAAAAAAGTATACAAGCAAAATCAGCAATCTCCAATTTTGCCATTTTTGAAATAAATAACAAAATAAACTGGAATAGAAATACCTGGGAAGAGATACTACTTTTCTGAATAGTCATGTCGACTTTGTTTTTTTAATTTTCCAAATACTACCAAAGGCCTGAGTTACGGGACCATATTAAACTTAAAGTCGGTAATTAAGTTTTTGACTTATGAAAAACCGTTTTTTTTTAACCATAACTCAAGATTTTTGAGGAGTTTGGAAATTTTTAAAATCAGACTCTTTATTAAAAATAAATATCAAAAAACAAAAATAAAATTGAATTAAAAAACTAAAAATATTGCTATTCCTCTTTCAGTGTCAAAAATAATTTATGTCGAGCTAAAAACTTGAGAACTTTAAAAAACCCGTTTGGTCAGAGGCCCTTATTAAATTCTAAGACGATTTAGCCATGTCTGACAGTGCTTTCATAGTCATCGTAGGACTATGAAATTGTGTATGTTAGTGTCAATATTTGACGCACAATAAAATAACTAAGCAGTGGTATTGTGAGTACGACCGCTACACCGCGACTAACGAACAAGAAGCCCAGGTTCGTATTCTGTGTGAGCAATTTGTTTGTGAGTAAAACATAACAACTTTTTAACTCCTTATTAGTAAGTACTTATTTGTAAGCGAGTGGAAAGTACTTGCCTCTATGTCAGTGTTTGCGCGATAATATTGTTAAAATTACGAAGATTTTCCGCAATGTATACGATCGTAAACAATAGAAATTGCAAACACCATATGTAAAAACAAAAACACAAGAAACAATAAACCCGTATTCTCTTATCTATTAGGAGCTAGTGCTCTAGTCTGTCAGACCAAAGATCGTTGTTTCGATTCCCATCAGAGATACAATACACGAATTACTTATGGTTCTATGACACATTTACAAAAGTGTGATTAGAACAATTTTAACTTATGCTTCAATAATCTGGTGGACTTCTTTAGACAAAACAATATGTAATATCGAACTACTACAGGGAGTTCAGCGAACATACTGCAATGGTATAATTGGATCTGGAAACATTGCTAGATATTCCACGCATTAAAACATAATTATATAAGATATGAGGCGGTACTTACAACCTATTGCCATACCAGACACATAAACAGTTTCGTTTCAAATACTGATCTCAGATAGAACGTCATGGTCAAGTGGAACATTAGAACCTGGAGTTCATTAGGGCCTGGAACGCCCAGAATTATAAATATAATATCGTCTACCTAATCACAACACTAGTTTCCAGGATGAAGTCGGAGAAATAACGGAATGCGTAGATTGAAGTAGAATAAATATGGCGCCAATAGAGATTAACATATATACAGAGAGCTAAAAGCCTATTAGGGTGATATCAGGTAATAATTTTAAATCAAAGACCTATTGGACTGTAAAAAGCTTTAGCCGAATTATCTCCCAGAGGTAAGCTATACATCATATTGTATACTAGGCCACTCGGTGAGAGAATACCATACGTCCACTTAGAATAATATAACGGTGGGTAGAATAAAAACAATCCTATGAGTGCTACCCTAACGAGAGCAGGACTAGAAGCCTCCTTAGAATGAGCAAGTCCGATGTTAGTAAGTATTATGGTATGTATTCTGAGTGGACACACAGAATTACTCGCACAACTACACAAAATTGGACCTGCGGATTCAGATAAATGTAGAGCATATGGAGACTCGAGCTTTCGTCGAAATTAGATTAAAATCATAATAGTGATATTATTCCGGATATAACATACCAACAAACATTTTTCATAAAAGATTCGCACAACAGACCCGATAATGACATAGTGGTATTTCTATGATATGATATTTATGTCAGATCTATCCCTTTCATTCGCAATTAACAACGATTCCATTAACTTTCGGTTATGCCAACATGGGCGGATATTAGAATATTAATAGTTTTTTATTCAATGTAACACTATTGAATAAAAATGCCGCCATCAAATATTTCAACTTAAAGTTAATTTGCAAATATTTAAATTTTTAAATAATTTTATTATTACTTAGCACACACAAGCCATGAATATTCAAGGTTTTATTTAATTTTCATATTTTCGTTTTGAAAATACCCCAAAGTATTTATTAAATACTCAAAAGCCCCTCAACTCGTAGACCATGGACTATTTATTCTCATACAAATATGTTTGTATGTGGGTGTGTGTATCTGTGACATAAAGAGTATATTTCCAGATATCATATGACACGTTAATATTCATGTCCCTTCTTCATTTTAGTTGAACGTTTGAAACATCTGTGGCATAATAGTTGCAATATGTATAAATACAACTATAAATGTGTGAGTATGTTTGAATGTGCGTCTGGGTATTGTCCATGATATTGGACAGACGTTTCTCACAATGTTGTTTGGACATTTATGGTACACTTATTAGGGTCATAAACGCATAAATATTTATTTGTAAACATTTTTGGTAATTTTCTTCTTTGTTTCTGTTTGTGTGTCTTTTTTTTCTTCTTCTTTTTTGCAAATGAAAAGAAACTATGAATAAAGAATACAAATTTGTTACTATTTATTATAAGGAGGAATACATTCATATATTCATACATAAATGTCTATTTATACATACACATGTAAGTATGTATGTATATATAGAGAAACTTAAGATAATATCCTTAAGAACCACCAAGTGTATACGTAGTTTAATTAATAATTATCTAAAACTGTTTCTTAAGGAAATCTAACTGTAACCAAAGTCAATCGCAACTACAATTCAAAAGAAAACACCTACTGAATTTCAAGATTCTCACTTTTATAGATTTCCCGTTACGTCATATGTCTTCTACAGATACAGGCAATAAACAGTTTTATTACATGATAGCTTTTATAGATTTCTAAATATCTGTGTCATGTCTGTTTTGAAGAATATATAGAGAATATTCTCCTATATCGAACACTACCCAGCAAAAACTTACATTGAAAAGTAATGAGTTAAAAAGCTAAAAAATCGCTTGACATTCAAATCCTTTGATAAATTTCTTAAAATAATTATCAATTGTCCGTAGTGTAGAAATTAATGTCTGGGGTAATAGTTTTCCTTTCTACACTATCAAATACAAAAATATTACTGAAGCAACCAACATTTTCACACTAAATATATAAATATACATACAATAACGATATATTTAAACGTAGTACATATGTACGAATCGTGCCACAGGAGGAGAAAAAGTGGCTCTTTAAAAACCTTTTTAAACATTTTTTTATTCCGATATACATACATATAAATTTATATAACTTTGATAGTCATTCTACAAGGAAACTTGAATAGCTTTCACTGAGACTTTTATACTAACTTAATAGTAGGTCCAAAAACCATTTTTTGATATTTTTGAATAACTTTGAAGATTCGTTTAAGAAGCCTTTTAAAATAAGGCCTTTCTATTAATACCACAAGTATTTCAAATATAAACATGCCTGTAGAGAAGTAGAAATAAATATTTTTATTTTGCAAATACGTTTTAAAGACAAGGAATATGAATAGTTTTGGCTTTGGTATGTTTGAAATATTTTTACACTATATTTGACTAATGTGGATAATAAATGGTGAACGATCCTAGACTCATCCCTGGAACCATGATTTTTCTTACAATATCCGTGAAGATACGATTTAACCCAACTAATATGTTATTAACCATTTAATTTTTTATGCGATAATAAGAGTCTAAGCGAAGAGACTAACCAAAGGGAAGGACTTCTAAATGTTTCAAACGCAAACCATTCGTCTTTCAAATCGAAACTGTTTAACTAAATTCTAAAATATCGGTTTATTTATATAAATACATATGTAGTCTATATGTAGAAAAAATATATGTATGTGTTTGAACTGTTACATATAGAGCGACAAATTTAATATATCTTCGCTCAGTTTAGGATAAAGTTTAGTACAACAGACAAGAATGAGAATGAGAAAAAAGGACTTTTAATAATCATTTCTTAGCCCTGAAGCACTAAACAAATATAACAAGTGTCCCAGCTGTTTTGTAAGGAGTTAATGTATTCCTTTTAGAAAGTATTTTTTTCCAAATGTCTATCTATTTGTTTAGCATTAATTTATGTATTTCTATATCAATTGACACATTTTTCGTAATGCCGAAAGGAATACACTCGTTCCCAATTCGAGTTTATAAAAGGATAATTGCCTCTTCAGTATCTCAAAGTAATCTAGAAAGATGACAATTAAAACTCCTATTGTTAAATTGTACGTTAAAAAGTACTAAAGTAAGACACTAGGTGTAAACTATTGCAAAGTTCATATTTTAGAGATTTGTATGTACATATATCCAAATAAAATGAACTATAACAGGCCCATGTTAAAGTCGCTAGTCACATCTACAATCAAAAGTAAAATTACTAGTTCGGTACAGGCACCCTGAACTGCAAGGTTTGTTTCAAATTACTGTTGGTGTTGGAGTGTTACAATTTCGTTGACTGCATTAGTGTGTGTAGACCAGACAATTTGTATGTGTGAGTAGGTCCTTTACGTGCTTCATTTAAGTAAGTAGCTGAAAATTGTATTTTTATGGACAAAAATTGTTTTGGGTCAAATTTATATGGTAATAAAACTAACAACGTATGGTCTCTGATACTATAAATTTATTATTATTATTTTTTACGTATTTTCAGCAAAAAAAAAAAAGATAATAAAAAAACGTACCAGTAAAAGAAAATCGTTTAAATAGAATAATATTAAATAAACAACCAAGTTGCCTTTCATATGCCATCTTAAATTATGAAGTGATGAAATTCAAACTAAATTTATCGTTATTTCTTTAATAGTCTGCAAAAGCATACATAGGGCAATCGGTTTAGCCGTTCAAATTTTAAGTTGCTTTTTGAAACAAGTAAATTATTTTTTTTTTATTTATCAGGACTAGATAAATAAAAAAGGGTGTATATGTATTTATGTTAAGATCTTCCTTTATATAAATACATATGTCAATCTAAAGCTATTAATTTATAACAAAAACTTCAACGGACAATATTTCAGGAAATACACCCGATTTTTAAACAACTCAAAAAGTATTTTTATGGTAAAATAAGTAGGAAAGTATAGTGGGCTATAGCCGAGTATTTAATTTGACATAATTATGAGTTAAAAACTCTAAATCGAAAGGTTCGATTGTATGGTGGCTAGGAGAAATAATGGACTGGAAAATTAATCGACTCAGACTTCTGAGTTGATCGGTATACTTTAAGGTGGGTGTATAAACAATATGTGTTTTCGATTCCAAAGTTTATTCGATCACGTTCGCAGTAATTGGACTCCTGTTCTCTGGTTTAAACAACTTGTTGTCCTCTGATATTAACAAAATATTACTGAATACCCTATGTATGTTTGTATATAAGTAGACTATTTAAAATATACGTGTATGTATGAGTAATTGTGTTGATATGTAACAAAATACATTTATATTTATTTTGTGTAGTTTGAATTGATTAAAAAAATTTGCAAGCTGAAAGAACATTTTTAGTGCATATACATAAATTAAATTTAATGACACTGAAATGATATTTGTGCCAAAAACTTAACTGAGTCAAAATCATTTTAAATACGACTGAGTATATTTTTAAAATATTTTTAACGATATGTAAACCATTTATTTTGAAAGTGGTATGAGTCCTCCACCTCTGTTCTACATTATATATGAAAGCTTTTGCATATTAATGGTTTTAAAAATCATTAAGCTAACGAGAAAGGTAATTCTTAAATGTAGTAATAACTTTCATATTATATAAAACTTTAACCCCATATTCCTAACGAGTTTTTTCCATATAAAATTCATACAACAAAGCATCAATAACATTATTGATAAATAAACATTATTTCTAACTTAACATAAGAAACATATTAACACCTGCTTAATATATCAGCTTTTATTTTTTCAAATCCGGCTATCTGTTTGAAAATAGTTAAAAAGTGTAAAATGTCATAAAACATCCAATACTGCTTTACTTGTTTTGATTTATGCTGGTCTTGTACTAATAGAGCGATAAATGCATGCAAAAAATATCGAATTTGCTTTTTTGTTCATTAGTGTCTTAAACTAACTGATGTTAAATTTTAGGAATATCGAATAACGAGTACACGTACTGAAAATCGATTAAAAAGTGTAAAATTGGGTAAATAAAATACTTTTTTAAGTTCTGCAAAAATTGTACCATATCTATATAAAAATGTATGTATGATTTAGTTTATTTTTTTAACTTTGGTACAAAATTTATAAACTTTAAAGTTGAAATATAATTATAAAAATTTTCTACATTTGGAAAATATGCATTAACAAATATATGGTTGGTTGGTTTACGTGGTAGTTCACTACACGCGAACTGTCAAGTAGAGTCGAAGAGACTCCGTTTTGACCGAACCTCTCCACTCGTCAGATGTAGTATTTATAATATTAGATCCAGCCTGTTGCTGTGAGAAATCTGAGGATATCATTGAGCCTAGATTCAGATATCTCACCAAGGTTAGATATGAAGTAATTGCCAAGGAAGCGGTTTCTCTTTACGGCCAAAGCAGAACATTCACAGAGGAGATGGAAGACCGTTTCTTCCTTTTCCCTGTCTTTGCAACTGCGACAGTGATCATTGAAAGGGAGCCCAAGCCGACTTGCATGTCTGCCTATTACCCAGTGTCCTGTTATTACTGCTATCAGCCTTGATATGTCCCGCCTATTTCGGCTTATAAGGTGTCTTGTGCGTTTTTCATTGAAGGAGGGCCACAATAACTTAACCCCTTTACATGTGTCTAGATTATTCCACCTATTTTCAGCCTTTTGAAGAAAGAATCTGAGGATATTGCTCTTGAAAAAACTTAACGGAGTTGCTACTGAAACGGCGTTGGAAATGTCAAGATCCCGTTCTGGCAAGCTGTTCATTACCATAGTAGTCCCTATGCGCAGGAACCCAAACAACGGTAATGTCAGAAAGGCGACCCAGCCTTGACAGATCCTTCTTGCATTGTCTAACTAATAGGGAAGTGGTAATAAAAGAGTTTAGTGACAGAAGTGTCGCTTGGCTATCGACAGTTGTTGGGAAGACTGTGGGATATACTTACCCCAAATTCTTCACAGAAGACACCAGAACCAATACCATAAAGATTCTGGTGGTACATTCTCTCGGTAGGTTACCTCTACACCACTCGCTCCTGGAAGGAACTCTGACTTTGAAGACTCTATCAATGTCCGTGTGTGCGGTAATATAGTCGGATGGTTGGTTCAAGATTGGAGGTAACAAGCTTAAAATCTTAGCGTGTCCATATGTTCTTGATCTACAACATGATGAAATCAAGTTAAACCTTACTGCGCTGCGAGCAGATATGGCCATTATATGAAGATCTATAGGTAGGATGTTCAATACTAATCTCGAAAATAACTCCAATCTAAAATATTAACGAAGGGCAGAAAACCAATGTGATCACATAATTTAAAAATTTAAGACTGATTTTTTCTTTTATACCTATGATTCTGAATTTTACTTTTAGAAAAAATATGTTAAAAAACATTAGGACACGCCACCATTTTTTTAAATTCTTAAACTTATTTAAGCTATAGCATTATTATAATTTTCCAAAAAAAAAAATGATCATTCTCTCTCTCAATATCTCATTCTCCTGAACCTTCCTTTATTTGTTTACAAAATTTTGTCCAAATCGGAAATAGTTATGGGAAAAATATTTTAAATTTGAAATGAAATTCCTCATATACATATGCATGCAAGTGAAATTACAACTCAAAATATACTTACATACATATACATTAGAGTGCTCCAAAAAAACGAAGTTGCGAATTTTGCCCGTCCCTCCCTCTAGAATTGGGTCTTTGGGTTGTAAAACTATATCATACAAAAAATTAGGCTGATAGGATAACGTTAACAGGTGCCACAACGGCTCTGAAGTTTTCAAGTACATTTACAAGGGGAAAAATCGATTTTTTTCAGGTTTTGCTCAAATTTGGCCATTTAGTAAGAAATTTTAAACTTTATTCTACAGGAATCGTAATGTGCACAGAGTAAGCATTTCGGAAAGATATAAAACACAAAATTAGCTTAAAAACTTTAAAAGTTATTGCAAATTTTCCAGGCCATTAACGTGTTCCACAACACATGAATTCGAAATGTGACAAAAAAAAATACTTTTTTTTGGATATATTCTAAAAAAAACATTTAGTTACGTAAAATATATCTGTAATTACTCGAATATTAGTTTTTGCCCTTATAAGATAACGCAAACTTCTTCTCAGCTATGGTAAAAAAAGTTTGATTTTTTCAACGACCGTTTCAAATCTCCAATTTCAGTTTTTTTGAATCTTTGTAAAACAAATTTCAAAACTTTTAGGACATCTCATGGGGATTTATGTTCAATAGATAAGGCTATTAAACGGTAAAAAATTAGATCAATATTTATTACAGTTTAGCTGTACCTGCGATTTGAATTCGGGAAAATCGCATTTTTTTAATATTTTAGAGAATACGTATTAATCCTGTACTGTTGTACATTTTAAATAAAGTATTATCCAAGTATTATAGCCTAGATAATACAAAATATATATCCGAAGTTTTATTAAAATCGGACATTCTTAACCCATAAACTGTGGAGTTCAAATAGAGTGAAAAAAGGTAGAGGCACTTAGGAACAATTTAACACCAAAGTTCAAAAATTCGAAAAAAACACTCTCTATTTGAATAATGCTCTATATAATTAAAGGAATAACAGAAATAAAACAAAAAAATTCTATATTAAGTATAAAAAATTATACCTTAACCCTTTTTGACAGTGGAGTAAACTTGAGGTGCACATTTTTAAAAGAAAAATTTTGTTTTTAAAACTGATAATTTACGTAATACTCTTTTACGGTCGATTTTCAATCTAATATGTCTAAAAATACTAACTTTATATGGCCAAAAAGGGTTAATTCATATGTTTTTATACTTAATATAGAATTTTTTGTTTTATTTCTGTTATTCCTTTAATTATATAGAGCATTACTCAAATAGAGAGTGTTTTTTCGAATTTTTGAACTTTGGTGTTAAATTGTTCCCAAGCTCCAAGGGTTCATCTACCTTTTTTTCACTTTATTTTAAATATCGGACTATATACGATAAATTCCAGTCATTTTTGGTAAAGATAGCCGACAAATAAATATTATTTCGATATGGTACACTAAGAATTCTCAAATATTGCAAAATTTGACCTTTTAACTCCACAGTTTATGGGTTAAGAATGTCCGATTTTAATAAAACTTCGGATATATATTTTGTATTATGTGGACTATAATACTCGGATAATACTTTATTTAAAATGTACAACAGCAAAGAATTAATACGTATTCTCTAAAATATTACAAAAAAATGCGATTTTCCCGAAATCCGCCGAGTTAAAATCGCAGGTACCGCTAAATTGTAAGAAATATTTTTTATCGTTTAATAGAATCATCTATTGACCATAAATCTCCATGAGATCTCCTAAAATGTTTGAAATTTGTTTAACGAAGTTTCAAAAAAAAAACTGAAATTGGAGATTTGAAACGGCCGTTGAAAAAATCAAGCTTTTTTGACCATAGCTGAGAACAAGTTAGCGTTATCTTATAAGGGCAAAAACTAATATTCAAGTAATTATAGATATATTTTAAGTAACAAATTGGTTTTTTAGAATATATCCCAAAAAAAGTAATTGTTTTGGCCACATTTCAGATTTATGTGCTGTGAGACACGTTAATGGCCTGGAGAATTTGCAATAACCTTTAAAGTTTTCAAGCTATTTTTGTGTTTTATATCTTTCCGAATTGCTTACTCTGTGCACATTACGATTCCTTTACAATAAAGTTCAAAATTTATGAATTAATGGCCAAATTTGAGCAAAAACTGAAAAAATCGATATTTTCCCTTGTAAATGCACTTGGAAACTTCAGAACCGTTGCGGCACCTGTTAACGTTGTCCAATCAGCCTAATTTTTTGTATGACGTAATTTTACAACCCATAGAACAATTCTAGAAGGGGGGACGGCCTGCCAGACAAAATTTTTTTCCTTCATACAAGCTTGAATCACTCTAATATACATATACATAGGTCATTTAGTGTCGAGTGACCCAACTTTAAAACTTGATGTCTTCCGAATTTTATGAAATTTGCACCAAGTTTAGTACTATTGGATAGTAGGGAGTTTTTTGGAAAAATTTTAAATTATTATTTTTTTGGAAACAAAGAAGAAAAAGCTGTCTGAATCCCTTTGGACAATTTTTGCTAGGACCAATAGGTGAAAAGTTACACTCATTTAAATGGAACTCAAAAAAAACAGATATCCCACTCGCATCCCATTAAGGGACTATAAATCCCTTCAAGGAAATTGTATAAGTTTTCTTTTAAGAAAAAAGGCCCATTTAAAAAAAAATGTAAATATTTTTTTTGGAAAGAATGAAGAAATAGCTATTTGAACTCCTTTGGAAAATTTTTGCTAGGACCAATATGTGAAAAGTTACACTCATTTGAATAAAACCATGTATGACCGAAATGTCCAATTTTGACCCCCTCCAAGTCCGGCAGTTCTTGACCGATTAGGTTAGGTTGATAGGAGGATGAATACTACATCAAATCCGAAGAAATACACCTAGGCCAATATCGGGCCTGTTGTGCGCTCCTTATATGTCTGACTTACCATTCAATGGTACTAACCATAGTGCAAATTTCGTCAAAATCGATTTTTTGAGTTGGGCACCTTGACATGAAATTCCCCATATGTATGTATATGTACATAGGAATGTATGTATGTATTTGAAAGATGTCCAAAAATCATAACTTAGTAATAAGTAAATATAGTGTGAATTAACCTTTAAAATATTTTTGTTCTGCATTAATATTTTCAGATTAAATAAAACATTAAATTCATATTCTTGTATTCTCTATGAAATATATTTATATATAAATATATGTATGTTATAACATATTCGAAAATAAACACTGAACATTTTCCACCTTCATTGTTGATTATCCGGTAAATAGTTTAAGTCCCATTAGCAGCTTAGTTGTACTTAACCCCTATCAAAAGAATTACAAAATTCACCAGCATTCTAAATGTTAGTTTCAAACTTTACTTTATTCATTAAAACAAGGTCAATAAAAATAGAAAGAATGTGTATATTGCTAGATCAAATGAATAAACCACCAAACGAAAGAAATAAGAAAAAATAAAAGGATTTAACATGTCTTCTGCAATATTCCATAATTGCTACATTGCAAATAAAAGGAGAGAAAAATCATAGGAAAAGTATTGTTACCCGGCAGTTTTATGAGAAGTTAATGTATCTTTTTTGGAAAATACCTTCATATATTCGAAATTAATAAAAGAATTATGAACTTAAGAGAATTATTACGTTGTTATGAATAATCTATCTACCTTTTCAGAGACACTGATTTAGTATATTTTTCATCTGTATATAGTATGTCTTCGTCGTTAATGCAAGCTTCTTCTACAATCAGTGGTATTAAAAAAAAATCAATATGTAGTTCGAGTCAGCCATCACAACTACTGGGTATTATACCTTCGATACTTTTAATACATATATGTACTACATGCACATCCCTCATTGTTGTTTTGCAGGTTGACACAGGGGCATTCACCTGAACATTGTTAATGCTTATTGGTGTGAAACTTGGAGCGATAAATCTGTTGCCATCAATTTAAAATTACTCTACAAATGGTTAAGCAAACATGATGGAGAAGAAAGGCCAACCAACATTTTATCTTACATATCTTTATATGTACACTTTGACAACATACATATGTATGTCTGTAGTCAATGTAGAAATTTAGAAGGATACCAAAAAAATTAAATCTTCTACTTAACCTTTCCTTTGCTTCAGCAGTCGGGCATGATGAATTTTGTCTATGTATATCTTGGATTTCTCTAGTGGACCAATACTTATATGTATTTTAGATTAAAAGAAGGATATATGTAACATCAGATCCGAAGAAATAAACCTTGACCACATATCATGACTGTTGTGCACTCCTTTCCTGAGACTCTGATGGAAGTCAAACTCAGGACCTCAACTCAAAAGTTGAGCCAGAAAAATTGCCGTGTGTACATCGCCGTTTATAGTTGTTTATTTTATATTTTTTTCTTAAAAAAGTAATACGCATAATTCGGGAAATATTCAAATTTGTTATTTGTAAAAACCTGGCTTTAGATGATAAACAAATTAAAGATTCTTTTTTACCTTGACCAATGGGATTCGCATGTCTGAAGTATAGTACTACATATAATTAAAATCGTTCATGTACATACATACGTATTCATATAACCAAATATATAGAATCTAGCACCCATTCAATAAGATGCCAATCCCGATTTCTAGTGGTAATGTTTATACAATTGACAGCATTCATTTAAAAATATTGGAATATTTGCTCAGTGTACAGCTTTTCAACAGTAAGCAGAACAAAGGAATAAAATTGATCCATAAACAATTCCGTTTAACCTTTAAAACAAATTAATAGACAAAATCTTTATGTCATCTTATGGAGATCCAAGCAAATGATGAAATGTCACTGGAAATACCATCGGATGATTTAAGACTCTTTTTACAAAATATCACATTCGGTCCGTCTGTCTGCTAAACCTTTCAAACAAATATACAAACATCCTTATCACTCTTATTTGTTGGTACATATGTCTACACAAGTTGTTTTAAAAAAAAAATGTTATGTCGATATTCAGCCTTTTTTTAAAGGAGACACAAAAATATACCGACATTATAGATTGAGTTGTAATACAATTTATCTTTCGTAAACACCAAATGGTAAGCAAAAATTCCTTTTACGTTTTTTTTTATTTTATCAATTCACAAGTGAAGCACATGTGCTGGTTGCTTTTTTTTCGTTTCAAGTTTTTTTTTTTTTGTTTTAAAAAAGTCGAATGAACGAGAAACATTTTTGTTTTAGAAGTTCATATTTTTTGTTTCATGAGTTCTTTTTTCGCTTTTTAGTCTTCTGTCATGGCTCTGTGTTCCTTCCTTTGTGACATTTTTTCACTTGACTAACTTTGCTAGGTGGGATTAAATTATTCTCTTATGGGATTTTATAGAATTAACTTATCCAAATAGTGTTTATCCAGACGTTAGTTTAGGTGCTGTTTGCGATGCTTCGAAAGCCCTTCTAAGTAAAAGAGTTTATTCGTTGGTTGAACTTGTAGGTACTTCTTTAAACACATAAGCTTACAAATATGTATGTACTTATATATTAGCTTACTTTAAAACAAAACATAATACATAAGTTTAAAGTACATTAGGGGTTTATATGTAAGAGATTTTTTTAAACCGGGGAGAAGTAAAATAGGTTTTTGAAGTTAGAAATATGTTAATTTTTCTGTGTCAGTTAATAGATATTCTTATGTATCAGCAAAAATCTGGCAATGACTGTACTTACTCAACAACATACTTTTCAATGACAACTACTTACCGTCTGCATTACTTAGAAGTACTCTAGTAATATCTTTCTTTTAATCTGATATAGAAGTACTTTATTTTCAGCTTTGTCGTTTTGTTTCTTCTTTAACTCCCTATTTGTAAGCAAGCGTAGAAGTACTTGCCTCCAATGTCATCACCGTGTTAAAATAATGAGTGAAAATGCTAATGAAGAAGTAGCTTTTAAAATCATTACTTTCCAATATAAGTTTTTCTTGGGTAAGTGCTTAGTTTTTAATGCGCAGAGGTCAACGGTATACTTCGGAGAGCACCAAATCTTTCTTCGCGTAGGCAGAGAGAAAACTTGTTTGGTGGTAAACTGAATCTAAATCACGTTGATTGAACTTCGAACCGCGTTTTTGGCTTTTTAGTTTTTGCAAAAAACTTTCTTATTAAATTAAAATTTTTGCTGCTTAATTGCAATGTACATAAATAAATATCGTCACCTAACATTTTTAAAATTTTACAGGAGAAGCAAAAAACTATTCAAATTGAAAAGTTTGTTTCCATCAACGCGATTTATTTGTAATAAATAAACAATTTGTTTAATAGAGAAACCTATAATTTGTTATGATAGTTGGCAATGGCGTATATAAAAACGGATAAATTGGACTTTTTTACCTTTAATATTTAAAGGTTTTTGTAGATTGGGTCTTTTGCTTTTTGTCAATAAAATCGCTAATTTTGGTCGGAGGAGTCATGGACATTTGTTTTGATACAATACATTAGAATGAACTATAAAATCAATTTAGAATTTTTGGTTAGTTAGAGCCGTTTGCGTTTCAGGTGACGATATATATATGTTTATTACAGAAGCTCGATAAGCCTCATACCTTTGCGGTTGATATTATGTACTTATTGAAATTTGTAGCATATTCTAATAAAATGGCGATATAAGAGTCATGACTCATGACACTTTATCAATTAGAATAATTTGTAAGAACTTTTAACACCTTTAACTAAAACCTTAATAATGTTAGTTAGTTTGAAAGGAGAGTGTATATACACTGGCGAGCAAATCTGAGTGCATGTTTGTAATATGTGCACTTTATTTGGAATAAAAATAACATTTTTTTTATTTCCTTTTTACATATTTTTTAACAAAATGAATCACAATTTAAGCCAAAAAGCATATATTACTATGTAAAAAATAAACAAAACTAAAATTACTCGCATGCACCCACGAAATCTTTAGGGAAGGCTAGCATTTTTAACCCTGAGTTGACGGTTGAGATCCCTACCAATTTGGAGGAGTAAAATATAATATTTTCGATTATTTCGAAATTGGTCTCAAATATTCCGTAATTTTGAGCTGATTACGTGAAAAATAATTTTGAAATTTTTGTAGAATATTTTTGGTCCACAAAACGATTTTTAGTGGGTTAGAGAGGCATATTGTTTTCGCTTTATATCGAAATGAGTGTAAAAATTGTCGTAATTTTGAGCTCATACAGAAAAATATTTAAAAAATAGTTTGGTTTTTACAATTTAATGCCCCTTATAATACAATAAAAAAACAAGAAAAATAAAAAACAGTTTTTTTGAAAAGATCCTCAGTTCCCTATCTGTGATTGAAAATCTTGATCTCAGTACAATATATCCCAGTTGGAAATTTTGTCTTAACGACATTGTCACTACTGATTCTTTATGTACAAGTCATCAGGTGATGGCATTTTACATAAGATGACTTTATGACAAGTCAGTACCTTTTCTGCAGTTTACTAGCATTGACAGTTGATATAAGATGTCTGAGTGACACGACAGTAAGTTGTCACCATAGGCATAATTTTCTAATTTAATTAAGTAAAATGTTTTAAAGTTTTCTTTAAACTAATCTTAATGAAAAATTAAAAAAAAAATATTTTATTAAGACTTTAAAAATACTATCAACAAAAACTAAATAAATTAAAATTGAAATACAAAAAATTAAAGAAAAATTGTCATATCTTCAACGTGGACAAACAAAATGAAATGGCACGTATGTATGTAAGTATTATCATAATATGTTTATCGTACATTCGATAAAGATGTATCTACTCTTTAACATTTGTTTTAAAATTTTAGATGAATTAGCTGCGAAAAAATTTCCTTCTTAAGTTTAAGAATTTAAATTTTGTTTCGACGAAATTTGTACTAAAGTTAGTACTATTGGATAGTAGGTCAGACACAACTGTCGAACTGAGAGGGGGTCAAAGTTGGACATTTTGGTTATACAGGGTTTTATTCAAATGAGTGTAATTTTTCACATTGGACATTTTGGTTATACAGGGTTTTATTCAAATGAGTGTAATTTTTCACCTGTTGGTCCTAGCAAAAATTGTCCAAAGGAGTTCAGATTTTTTCCAACAAAATTTTTAATTTTTTTTTTCAAAATGGGCCATTTTTATTTTTTGTTTTTTTTTTTCCTTAAAAGAAAGCATAGACAATTTCCTTTAAGGGCTTTGTAGTCCCGTGATGGTATGCGATTATTTTTTAACTCAAAAATAAAATCTTTTTCAATATTTGGCACTTAATTTTCCCCTATTTTCTCAAAATGGACGTTTTTGTTGTATTTTTTTTTTTGTTCAAAAGAAAGCTTAGACCATTGCCTTTAAGAACTTTGTGATTACTTAGTGGAAATTTGTGTCCGGCCTTCTATCCCATAGTACAAATGTAAATTTCATCCAAATCGAAAGACATCGATTTTTAAAGTTGGGTCACTTGACACGAAATTCCCCATATGTATATGTATGTTCATTAAGGATATAACTATTGACATATTTTGCAAATATGAAAGTTGGCATAGGAATAACCACGGTATTATTTTCGCGATTGTTAAAAAAGTTCACGCACCAAATGTCTGTCCTTCTGTTTTGAAGAACACATATATCTTCGAAATCCAAATCTTAGATTATTTTATTTATTTGAATGTTAGAAATTTTCCTGTGTAAAACCGGTAAAATCGATCTATAAGTATCAAAGATATGATCAAAACAAATACGATCAACAAATTTCAACTCGTTTAGTGCGGGAGTGTTATGTTTTTTATTATTTTTTATAGACTTTTTGAAACATCAAATGTATGTATAAAGACATTTCCAACGACAAGACTGTTTTTGTCACATCATATCGCACAGTGGGGCAGAATGGAAATTTTTTGGAAATAAATCTGGCATTTCTAAACGGCTGATCCGATCGGGATAAAATTTGGCGTGAGCGTAGCCAAGGAGTATTCGAGTTTAAGTTTTGAAGATGAACCCTGCAGATGCCCCAGGGACGGCGCTGTGGCGGCTCAAAGTAGGGTACCTACGACATGTAAAATTTTTAAACTCGTGCCATTTTTTTGTTTTTCACCCAAATACAAAGATTTTTATATTTTGTGAAAGCGCTCGACGAGATCTTGAAAAAACATGCTTGGACATACTACTTATCTCTTATAATATCCGAGTTATAGGCATTTAAAAATTTAGTGATACAAAATTTACCATACCTTGGTCCGCCTTTTTTTGAATACCGGGCGTAATTTTAGACCCAATGGACTCAATTTTTTCTTGTTAGTTAGACAACAAAATTTCCAATAATATACAAAAAATTTCAGATCAATATCGTTTACAGATCCAAAAATATACGTTTTTTAATTTAAAAATTCAAAAAATTTTAGATTTTTGGCGTTTTTTTGCCAAAAATGTGTCTTAACTCTTTTATTAATAAAATAAAATTTTTATTAAGAACATATAACAATTTTATAGTTTTCTAAAAGGTATCTTTACGCAGAACGCTTTGGCGTAAAAAACTTGTCCTATTTTTCGAAAATGTTGCCACTGCGTCCTTCCGAATATGACCTATTTTTTATCAAAACTTCAACTTTGGGCGACATGTTCTAAAATCCCAAAGCTGGGATCAGAAAACTGAAAGCAGTTTTGGAAACCTCAATATGTTTTCTATTTACTCCAAAAGTATTTTCCCAGCCCTGAAAGAAATGTGGACCCTATGGGCAAAAAAGTAAAAAATCCCATTTTTGGGATTTTCATTCCTATTTTTGGGAATTGTGGGATGCCCTTTGACCTTTTCAATGCATATTCTTATTTGAAATGACAAATTTAACAAGCGTTGAAAATTTCATTGAGTTTTGTTCATAAATAAAGATTTTGTCATATATTACATATTTGTTTAATTTCTAAAACTATGATTTATATCAAAATTTTAATAGGATCGCAGATAGCTACAACAATTTAGTCCATATTTATCCCTTAATATCATTTTTTAGTTAGATATGGAAATTCTCGACCCTTTACAAAAAATTTCAAGCCAATATCTCAATTACATTCAAAAATATGTTCATTTAAACCTGTGTCCTTTAATTTCATCTTTTTCATATTTTAGTATTATGTATGACAGAACATACATTTGGTGTTGAATAAAATATTTGGACAATTTTTAAAAATTATTTTGTTAATTATTTTATTATAATATTGTATATAAAATAAAAAAAATTATAATTTTATTATGAGCCACGCACAACAACACCTAAATCACCCCACACAAATTACCTTTCCCGCCCACCGAAATATAAAACACAATTTAATACAATATCATCAGTTAGTATAATAGCTTTTTTTATTTGAACTGTTTATCTTAAACATAATACAATTAATTCTTACAACCTACTTATATAGTTAATTCCTAACACTACTTATTTTCTATAAAATAATCTGTCATATCGGTATACATATCCAGAAGGTAATATAAGTCCTTTAAATCTTCCTTGTTTTGAGATGATAGAGTTTCATAACAAATCCATCTTTTTCGCATAGTTGAAAGAACAGGATCAGAAGATAGAAGTAAACTATTAAAAATATCTTCATTCTGTGATTGCCTGGAGCATTTTCTTGAGCTGAATAGTTGAACATGCTTAAAATCTCGATTCCTCGCTTCCTGGGCTTCTTCTGTTAACTCTCCAAGTGGAAGAATATTCGATTCAATTATTATTTGACCATGACACAATACTTTGTGTACTGTTGGTGTTAGTTCCCTCCATGGATACAGAGATACAAGTAATTTAGAAATTTCAGATGTGTATTCCCCAAATCGATTTTCATTAATTTTATGTTTACCATTCAGTGCCATTAAAATAGTTTTAACTCTTCGAAGCAACTCCTTGTCGATTCCAGTTATTTTTGAAGTAATTTCAAAATCACGAAAAAACCTTCTCGACGTATTACCGTCATTTGTACTACCGCAACTTGAAAGTGGTTTGTCGATGTTTAATCCCATCTGAACTTTAAATTCTTCTTGGATTCTGCTTTTTTCCGCAGCTCTCAGTTCTTTCAATTCTTCATTATTTTTTGTTGATTTAGTAGGATAGTTTGTTTTTTTTTCCTGGATCGCCTTGTATGATGGTAATATATTGTGTCCTTTTTCATGCAGAGCTTTCCTTAATATTTGGTACTTATTTCGACTGAGACCCAGTTCCAACATAAGCGCTATTGCTTCCTCTTCAGTAAAATTTGATTATGATGTTGGAGTTGGTATACTTTCCACAATTCGCTTAAGTCGTTTTGGTGATGCATTAGGAAGAATAGTTGCAATATGTACGACATCCATATGTTGGTTTTCCTTTTTCAGCATTTCGTTAAATGTATCAGCAATTTCCTCATTTGAGATTGAAAAAAGTTTTTGTGTGACCCTCTTTTTTTTACCTTGAACATAAGTCTTCGTATGACTTGCAAGGCGCTCCTATTGATGTGTTGTAAGTTGAGATTTCCGTAGTAGTTTCCATCCAACTACAAAATTTTAATCGAAATTTCTTTTGATTTCCATCCACAGACTTACTTTTTACATCAAAAAGTTTTCAATTTTTGATATGCCTGTTTTGTCTACTTTTCTACTATATGTAGTTTTTATATAATTTGAAATGTCTTCAATTCTTTCTGGCCCTTTTGAAGATATACTCCATAAAACGGAACACAACTCTTCGTACTTTAATGTAATCTTCATTGTAGATTTATTAAATATGGTACTTAAAATCTGAGAAGTTTACTTATATACCAATTCTTGTCATTTCCGATACAGGTATTCCAAAGTAAAAAATTACGAATTGTCTACCTATTAACATTTAGGACTATATTACTATAACCTGTAATTCAGTCATTGATATTTCTTATTAGTGAATGAATCGAAATTATCATTACCTGTATATTTTTACCTACATGATCATAAACGAAACAGAACGAAATGATCTGTCGAAAAAATTTAGGTAAAAAATAGTTATAAATTTTTGAAAATTTAAGCATAATAGGACCTTTCAATTATAAGGATAAGCAAACAAATAGAAAATAGGTAAATATAAGATTTAAATATGTGCTGTCATACTTAATACTAAAATATGAAAAAGATGAAATTAAAGGACACAGGTTTAAATGAACATATTTTTGAATGTAATTGAGATATTGGCTTGAAATTTTTTGTAAAGGGTCGAGAATTTCCATATCTAACTAAAAAATGATATTAAGGGATAAATATGGACTAAATTGTTGTAGCTATCTGCGATCCTATTAAAATTTTGATATAAATCATAGTTTTAGAAATTAAACAAATATGTAATATATGACAAAATCTTTATTTATGAACAAAACTCAATGAAATTTTCAACGCTTGTTAAATTTGTCATTTCAAATAAGAATATGCAAAAAAAAATTGAAAAGGTCAAAGGGCATCCCACAATTCCCAAAAATAGGAATGAAAATCCAAAAAATGGGATTTTTTACTTTTTTGCCCATAGGGTCCACATTTCTTTCAGGGCTGGGAAAATACTTTTGGAGTAAATAGAAAACATATTGAGGTTTCCAAAACTGCTTTCAGTTTTCTGATCCCAGCTTTGGGATTTTAGAACATGTCGCCCAAACTTGAAGTTTTGATAAAAGATAGGTCATATTCGGAAGGACGCAGTGGCAACATTTTCAAAAAATAGGACAAGTTTTTTACGCCAAAGCGTTCTGCGTAAAGATACCTTTTAGAAAACTATAAAATTGTTATATGTTCTTAATAAAAATTTTATTTTATTAATAAAAGAGTTTAGACACATTTTTGGCAAAAAAAACGCCAAAAATATAAAATTTTTTGAATTTTTAAATTAAAAAACGTATATTTTTGGATCTGTAAACGATATTGATATGAAATTTTTTGTATATTATTGTAAATTTTGTTGTCTAACTAACAAGAAAAAATTGAGTCCATTTGGTCCAAAATTACGCCCGGTATTCAAAAAAAGGCGGACCAAGGTATGGCAAATTTTGTATCACTAAATTTTTAAATGCCTATAACTCGGATATTATAAGAGATAAGTAGTATGTCCAAGCATGTTTTTTCAAGATCTCGTCGAGCGCTTTCACAAAATATAAAAATCTTTGTATTTGGGTGAAAAACAAAAAAATGGCACGAGTTTAAAAATTTTACATGTCGTAGGTACCCTACTTTGAGCCGCCACAGCGCCGTCCCTGGGGCATCTGCAGGGTTCATCTTCAAAACTTTAACTCGAATACTCCTTGGCTACGCTCACGCCAAATTTTATCCCGATCGGATCAGCCGTTTAGAAATGCCAGATTTATTTCCAAAAAATTTCCATTCTGCCCCACTGTGATATCGGTGGAAATACCTGTATTTAAAAATAATAAAAAAACAATAAAAACTCGACCAAAAATTTGGTTTATATTAGAAATTGGTGTTGGTGCGTGATGTTTTTGATTCCAAATGACAACATTGGCCATCACGTGGTGGTACGCTAAAAATTTCGCAAAATTGGTTATATCCTAATGTATGCACATGTGCATTAAGGATATAACTATTGACATTCTTTACAAATATGCAACTTGGCATATCATAATCGTTTCTCGCGGTTGGTTAAAACCTTTACGCACCAAGTGTCTGCCCGGAAGATAGTGCAAAAGAAACAAGTTACAGTGCTATATTCGGCCGTACCGAATCTTAAATACCCTCCACCAGCAAGCTACTTTTTATTAAAACCCATTTAACTATCTAATAATTAGATAACTTGACAAAATTGTTGTTTCCGTAGTGAGGGTACTAACATTTATGCATATGTGGAACTAATTTTGATTAGGTTCATAAAATTGTATATTAATAGGCCAGAAAACATTTTAATATAATGATTTATCAATACACAATCATACCCATGTCGAATTTTATCTGGATATAATCATTTAATAATGAATTAAGTGGTATTAAGTGATTTTCAGAAGTAAAATTCCGTATAACGATTTATATATACAAAATACACATTTTTGTCGAATTTTATCCCGATGACTTTGATTGTCAATGTGCGTTTAAGTAATTTTCGGTAATGATCCTTATATGGGAGTTGTATGCAAAAAAAGAAATTCAAGTCGAATATTACTCCAATAGATTTATTAATTAATAAAATATGTGCGTTTAAGTGATTTTCGGAAGTGGACTTTATATACGGGCCTCTCCAGATAAATTTCGTAGAGTGATTCATATGTATGTACACAAAACATATTTGTGTCGAATTTTATCAAGATAGCTTTATTTGACAATGAAATATGTGAGTTTAAATGATTTTCGGAAGAGGTCCTTATATGGGAGCTATGAAGTCTTGTTTTTTTGCCGAATTTTGTTCTTGATTCGTTCTAATTTTCGTTTTGAAATCATCGAATCTAAGAGAGGAAACCAACAAATAAAAATTTGTGCAAATAATTTATTTAATAATGCTCTTTCTTACCGGAAATTACATAATATTTTAATACTTTTTATATTTTTTGTTGAATATTTTTTTTTTTAATGATTGTTTGTTGATACGAATTTCATGGATAAACATATTTACATTTTTAAATAATAAAGAAATACACAAATTCTTCAACAAATCTTAGTGATAAACTGTAATGAAAACAAACAATAAAATGTCTCTCTTCAAACAATGTTTCCATCCAACTTTTTCAACAACAGTATTTTAGCGGTAACGGTAGAGAAATACAAGGGCATTTTAAAGGTTTCACATCGGAAAATTAAACAAATAATGGTGACGGTATTTAACTTATCGCTTATTTATATATTTATATATTTTTTTAACCGTATTAGGTATTTAAGAAGTAACGATAGCTTATCGGTAATGGTAGCCAAATTTATCTGATTACATAAGTATATAAAATTCAAGTTATCATCTGGATCTGAGAAGGTTGATTAAAGTCAAAAAAAAAAAAAAAAAAATATATGAATTTTCGTATAAGTTTAAAAATAGATATATGATGACAAATACAAGACATCTGATGTTCATTGTCAGCCGCCTAAAATAAGGTGAAAATTCATCAAGACATCCTTTGTAAAATGTCATCATGAGATGACTTGTACGCAATGAATCATCTCTGACATTGTCATCAAGACACAATTTCCAACTGGGTTTATTTATCAATGAAACATATGCGTTTAAGTGATTTTCGGAAGTGCACCGGGAGCTACGACTAATAATGGACCAATCCGAAAAGAAATTTGATAGAATGATTTGTATGTACACAAAACATATTTGTGTCGAATTTGATAAAGATACCTTTATTTGACAATGAAATACATATGTGCGTTTCAGTGATTTTCGGAAGCGGGCCTTATATGGGAGCTACGACTAATAATGGACTAATATTTGAGGGAGTTATTAACGGTAAACTAATTTTCGGGAATATACACCTTTGTATGGGGCTATGGGAAATATTGGATCAATTATTATGAGTTTGAACATACTTGATCCCTGGCACAAAAAACTAATGTGTGACATAATTCATCGAAATATCTTTGGTAGTTTCTGCGAAAACTACTTAAGAATTGAGAAAATACGTTATTTTTTCGAGGTAGTCTGAAATTTTTACTCATAACTTTTTACGTCGTGAACCGAATTTACTGATTTTCATCAGTGTTGTCAACTATTTTATACTAAAACGCGCCGTCCATTCACTCAAAACGCACTAAAATTATATTTTTACACAGTCTTAAAAAATATAGTATTTAGCTAAAATTTGTTTATTAAAAAAATTACTACAAATATGTTCGATTTTCTTATTCAATGACTAATTGCTATCATCGATCAAGATCTCAATAACTAGTCAAAGAGATTTTTTGAAATTCCCCATAATAAATTTTAATTAAACTCTTCATTTCCAAAAATACTAAGAGCCAAAACTTTGTGAAAAAACTGAAGTAATCGTCAAGTAATTGTTTCCTTCACAGTGAAGTTATAAAAAAATAATGCTAAATTTTTGTGAATCAAACTTTGTGCGATCAAAATTATTTTTGTATTATTCACATTAAAATATCAATAGTTTTCACGAAATGCAATTTTAATTTCAAGTTTTTAGTTTTAAAGTTTTAAAATAACTCATCACACTAAAAGATCTTTGAATTACTCATAATATGGAAAGTTTAGAAAAAGGAACTTTAATAAATTTGTACGGCAGAGTACTGTCTAAAATTATTCCGTTTTATCTTTATTGTTAAACTAGAATAATTTTATGTTATTAAAAAGATTTTTCATTTGTTGAAATAAGCGCTAATTTAGCGCCTTTTTCCAAAAAAGCGCTAAGAGGAAAAATTGCGACTTTTTTATTGTTAAAAGGCGTTAAATCTAGCGCCAAAAGCGCTAAATTGGCAACGCTGATGGGTGTCAGATGAATATTTCTTGGTGTTACACACGGAATGACAAAGTTATATATACCCTCTATCACCACTGATGGTGGCGGAGGGTATAAAAAAAAAATAAAAAATTAAAAAAAATTGGTTTATATTAGAAATTGGGGATGGTGCGTGATGTTTTTGATTTTAAATGACCTAACAAAATTATTTTCAATAATTATACAACATTGGCCATCTCGTGGTATCCCTAATCTTATTTTAATAATGTATAATAAACTCTTCCGTTGGTACTAGGGATGCCAATCCCGAAATCCCGATCCCGAAAATCCCGGGATTTTTTCGGGATTAGGATTTGTTTCAAAAAACTGTTTTTATTTTCTTTTTTTGAGCCATAATTTTCATTAATTTGAAAATTACGATCTTATTTTATTTTTGACTCATGCAAAACAAAATTCCGCAGAGCTAATTTTATACATATTTGAACCTTTTATTTTTTAAAGTGGTATGAGTCCATACACATAGCACATATGAATTTATTTATTCACTTCGTTTTTATACCTTACACCACTTTAGTGGGGAGGGTATATTGGGTTTGTGCTGATGTTTGTTACACACAATAATATTGGTCCTATACCTTAAAGTATACCAATCGGCTCAGAATCATTTTCTGAGTCGATTTAGCTATGTCCGTCCGTCTGTCCGTCCGTCCGTGTAAACCTTGTAATCAAACTACAGCAATTTTGAAGATAATTCAATGAAATTTTGCATGATCTTCTATTGTACTAGAGACGGATCCTATTGAAAATGGATAACATCGGTCCAATATTTGACCTAGCCCCCATACAACTGAACCCCCCAAATAGGGTTTTTAAGTTCATAATTATGTTCAATATACTCGTAACTCGACAAAAAGCTGCAAAACCAAGTTCTATACTAGCCTTCATGACCCTGATGTATTTTTTGATGATGCGGCCTCATTTGACCCTAGCCCCTATGCAAAGCCCCCTTCGAAATATGACTTAAATGTACACAATTTTATTCAACAAAAAATAGCTAAATTATATCTGAGGCAAGGTACAATTCAACTTAGATGCTTTATTATGAACAATAAATCACATTTTATTTTTATAACTGGTGTAGGGTATGGTAGGCTTCGCCCAACTATAACTTTTTACTTGTTAGCACATTGCAATGTTGGTCGTAGACCGACCCAAAAAGTATACACATTCTGTGTCTGTAAGCTGAAAACACGAGTTAGAAGACTCATTCTATTTGGGCTGCAAATTTGGAACAAAATTGACACAAAAAAACCTAATTGGACCTCCTCTGAAAATCACATTGATGCTGATATTAATATCAATACATTACAATATTTTGATGATGGGTATTTAATTTCGGCACAGTCGAATACAAACTTTATTTTTCAATACTAGAGGATTTTACATTTCTAACTTTCTACAAATCTGAATGATACCGGTAAAGGTAAATTACCTTGTTCTGAATGCACCTAAAATTTTAAATTAATACTACGAATATAATAATATGTTCCAAAACTAATATGTATTTTGAGTAAAATTCCAAATATTTTTCAAAGAATAGGTTCTAAATTGATGTTCGAATAATTGAATTGGTATCTATTATAATTATTAGTTCACATGGAACAGTATGAGGTTTTAAAAAGTGCTTATGTCTAATTTCGGAACTTGATATTTATTTTTATTTAGGAAGTAAGTATGTATTTAAAAAGTTTCAGAAATTATTCAATTCTGAAAGTTTTTATTTAAAAATTGGAATTAATTGGATTGTTTTAATTTAAATATATCTTCTGTCTGTTAAATTTCCACAAAATTAAACAATTTTCTTTACAAATATGATGATTTAAAGATTTTCATATATAAAATAATTAAATTCATGTAATCCCGAAATCCCGTAAAATCCCGAAATACCGAAAAATCCCGGGATCCCGAAAAATCCCGGGATCCCGAAATATCCCGGGATCCCGGGATTGCAATTTTCAAAATCCCGAATCCCGGGATTTGTAAAAGCCAGTCCCGTTTGGCATCCCTAGTTGGTACTGAATGTGTACTCTTTTTGTAATAGCGTTATCTTGGCAGCTAGTTGACATTTATAGACCTCACTAATGATCACTTGCTGACCTTTCATAATATTTCATACATTTGTCATTATGTCGATTCTGTCTTATGAAAATTTGACAAAATATGTATATGAAAATGTCAGGGGGTGTCATGAAGTTTTTTGTAGGGGAACACATGACGATTTCAGCATCGACTCTGAGGTATTTCCATAACACGTCTTAATGAAATTTCCAATTGGGATCCAAAAAAAAAATTTCTGCAATCTGCATATCAAATAATGAAAAAATGGTTTAAAAATTTAAAAAACGCATGGAACTAATGGTCCTATACCCATCTTTAAGTATACCAATCGACTCAGAATCAGTTTTCTGAGCCGAATAAGCTATGTCAGTCCGTCTGTATGTCTGTTCATGTAAACCTTGTGATCAAACTACACGTCGCAATTTTAAGATAATTGGATGAAATTTGGTACACACCCTAGCACAAAATAATTGGTTGTCCATTATTTCTCCGCCCCCATATAAGCGGACCCCCTAAATTTGGATTTGGAGCTCATAATTATGCCAAATATAATAATATCCCTACAAAAATAGGAACAACTACGTTTGAAAATGCTTGAACGTCGGCTATTTCCTTATAAACACTCGTATTTCAATGAAACCAAATTTTGTTAGGATCGGTTAATAATTTACCCTAGCCCCCATAAGAAAATCATTCAAAAATAAGGAAAAATTCAACATAAATACTTTATTATTAAAAATTAGATATACCCATAACTGGTGTAGGGTATCATATGGTCGGCCACGAACGACTATACTTTTTTACTTGTTTTCAAGTTTTATTTTTCAAAACCTGCGTTTAGTTTTAAAGTTATTTAAAACATAGTAAAATGTCGTAAAGCTTTCAATGCAGATGTACTCCAAGCGAAGTTTTAATTACTGTAGGGTATCATATGGTCTATAATGCCCGACTATACTTTCCTCCTTGTTTAAAATATTAAGCGTTCTGAATCACCTATTTCAAAACCAAGGGTCAAAATTTATCTGCATTAAAGGTGCTAAAATATAATAAAGACTTCCTTAAAAAAATAAAACAAAATTGAAAAAATTTACAATGCCCGGACATGTCCATGGAAAATGCGTTATCTTATAGTTTAAATATTTATATTTTTTAAATTTAAATTTATGTGAATTTTTGTGTTCATATCTTATTACAGTTCTGTGATTTTTGTTTAGGGTTCATAAAAGTAAATTTAACTAATGCTTCATCCAAATATTTAAATATCAACTTTAACACAATTTCATTATGTCTATTTATGTATGAGAGGGAGTTTTTGTATTTTCTGCTGATGTTGTTGTATTCATTAAATTATACTACTCGTACATCTGTGTATCCTGATATTTGAATTTATATATATTGTACACCTCCCGGATTGTATTGTTAGAGGTATGTATGTGTATATGTATATGTGTGTGAATGTATTAGTATATTTAGATTTGTGATTGTTTGTGTGTGAAGACGACATCTTTTCGTCATTTTGCTTTGTTTGTTGCTGTTGTTGTTGTTTTTACTGTTAAGGTAATGTATTATTTACAACTTCATTTAGTATGCAAAACAGGATGAATTTTAAAATTGAATGTTGTGTGTTACCCGTGTTTGCGAGAGTGTGCCACACACAGTCTCAGTATGTATATATGTTTGTGTGTGTGTGTGTTTGTTTATTCATTCATTCCTTCGTTTGTTTTATTTCATTGTGAAAATCATTGTACACGAGATGAAGCTGTGATTATACTCTGATATTGTCATCAAAGTCAAACTTATACATTCTCTATAAGGAATAATGTTTATGTGGCTAGATTTTAGATGCGAGGACAGACTGAAAAGTCGTTGAGAATGAAACATTTGTTTTTATTGATTCTGTTGAAGAAATTATTAATATAGATAGATCAGATTTAGCTGAAATACAGATTTTAACAATGAGAAATCTATATAATATATTACCACACATGGAAAGCAATTTAAAGGTCGTTTGGTTTTTGTTTTTATTATATTTAAATAAGCCTCACCATAATTGTTCCGATCTAAATATGTACATTGTACAATGTATGGCAATGAGAAATTTTTTCAATTTGAACAGAATTTTTTTTTTAATTAGCAATTTTTTTATAAAATTATGCACAGTGTTATGACTGAATCATAATTTATACAAAATAAGCTTTTCAAAAGAGTTACAAATTGTTTAAATAATTAAAACGCAAAATGACACGTGAAGAAATAAATACTCGTTTTCAAAAAATATGCAACAAGATATAATTTTTACATTTCCAAGATTAAAAAATTTTCTTATATGAACTTTTATTTAAATGGACAAATGTGTACTAATTCCTATCCATGCCTATGCCGTTAGATCACGCAGAAAAAAAAAAACATGGTTCGGCGTGGTTAGGACTAATATTATGTGTTTTTTGTAACAATATTTTGTTGTCATAACCAAACAATTGTTATTTTTATTGAATTTCATCAATATTTTAGTTACTGTAAACATTTATACATATATTTATGACAATTATAAATTTGATAATGATTCTCTGAAAAATATTTATTTTTACAACAAATAAATTATGATAACTATGTACACATATTATATTATTTAGAACCATTTAAACTTTTAAACAACCATTAAATTGTATAAGATATACCATTATAAAATTTAAAAGAAATATAAAATACATAAAAAATGCATACATTAAAAAATTAATAATTAAAAAAAAATGTAAATTATCTTAGTATTGAAAGTTTGGATATATTATTTTTTATTCATGGGAATGTGCTTGGAAATTTTGTGCTTGTTTAAAGGAAAACTAACAAAAAAAGAATTACAATTTATGCCGAACACATTAGATTAACCATATTAGGTTTAATATGATTACTTGAAACAATAATATGGTTACTGGAAACAATAATATGATTACTTGAAACCATTATATGATTATATGAAACCATAATATGATTACTTGATGCTATGGTTTTTTATGATGCTACAACATCACATTATGATTAATAAAACTATATTATGATGAAATATTCGGACTATATTTAATCATAATATGAAATCTTATTATATTAATAATGACCATAATATGATATTTTTTGATACTAATAATGATCATAATATGTTTTAACTTTAAACATAATTCTAACCATAATATGTTGCTCTTAAATAATGGTTACCACAACAATATTTTTTCTCTGCGTTATGATGTAGTTGTTCCCTTTTGAATGTTTCCAAATATGTTTCATGTGTAGAAATTACAATTTATTGAAACAAAAATCGAATGTATATTATTATAGTCGGTAACCCTTTTGTTTTGAACGGCACTCAGGGATAATAAAGTGGTAATTGGAGTAGTTGTTCCTCGAGTACAAAGGTATCATAATTCAGACTGTGATAGTGGCAACTGACTTTTCTGCGAAAAAGGATTTAAACTTTTAAAATGTCGTTTAAAAGATTCATCTAGCTGTCCTCGTATGTTTAATAGTATAACATTATTTGTTGGCAAGCTACTCCTTAATATCGTATATACTTTTGTGTACAATTGTGATAGTGTTCGTTTATGTGTAAGTACGTTGTGATAGTATATGTGTGTGTGTTTCTCAATTCACTATTCGTTTAAATTCTATTAAGAAATCACGTTCCATGTTTGTTAACAATGTTTACAGATATTCTATCTAATATAAGATGACAGTTTATAAATCATCACTGTAAACAATAAGAGAATTTTTAATAAAATATTTAAATCTTTTGTATGATTGTTTGCTTGTGCAAGTACACAAATATACATATCCTTGCATATCTATGTATGTATGCCTGTATGTAGTATGAATGTGTTGGTGTGTTTGCATTTTGTAAATGAAATTTATTAAACTTTTATGATGATAAACGTCCAAATAAGAATCTTTAAATTTATCACGTATGATTATAAAAATGATTTTCAAATATTAAATTTTCTATTATATTTTCATCATAAGACTTTCAAACAACAACAACAGCAACAAACAAACAGTAGCAATTGTACGAATAATAATAAAAATAATAAAAAACGATTTCTATTCTCATCTTCAGTTTTTTTATGATTATTATTATTTTTCTATAGATTTCAATTTGAAATTTATGACATTGACAAACAATAAAATACATGCTGGCAACAAACGAATACCAGCAGCCAAACAAACACAACAACAACAACACTCTCACACAAACACACACAGATACATGGACTTGGACTTGTATCCGTATCATGCAATAATCATTGATGTTGTCAATGGATAATGTCGATGACGATAAGACCAAGAAGAGATAATGGTTTTCTATAAGATTGTTTAAGAATAAAAGTCAATCTTGTCTTAATATAAATTTATCAACTCATTCTTTCATATTTCTACACAATTCACATTGACACAAAAAAATAAAATAAAAAATTAAAGGAATGGAGGAGATGGGAATGAGGCGCACTTGGAAGTGAGTAGATTAACTTTCATAGCTCCAGTTGGTTGCTTTTTCTTCTTCTACTAGTTATTAACAATTGTCGTTGAGTACAAAATGATGTGGTCAATAGGGTTTGTTATGAGGAGTATGAATGATTGTAGCCGGATACATAAATGGCAGATTTCTTTATTATCATCTTATCGATAAATCATCACATTTGGTCCACTTTAGTTGGCTTATCATCGTTGGTTGTCACATTTATTGTGATACTCGTTCTCGTACTTTAAGTTTCAATAACAATTGCATGGAATATTGTTTTTGTGTCAAGGGCTTTTGCAATAAAAACTGTCATCATTGTTGTTGATGGAGGCATTTTACTTATTTTTTTAATAAAAATTTCTCGTCATATCTATCGTTGTTCGAAAAAAGCATGAAATGGTAAGTTTTAAAAAGAAGCAAACAATATGGTTTTTAGAATTGAAGTATTTAGCTGTCAACTTAAAAAATACATAGTATGTACACACATATGTACATATACAATAATAGAAAATATAAAATAACTATTATTCTTTCACAATTTTCGAAACATCTTAAATTAGTAAAAACTAGTGAAGTTTGTGCATATAAAATTTATTTTCCTAGGAAATTTTTAGAACTTGTTCAAAAAAAAATAAAATAAAAATAAATAATTAAATAATTCAAGAACGAGTGCAATTAGAACGAACTACTTCAGATTCTTAAACAACAACTTTGGAACTAGTGTCGACTCCATAACCCTTCCCCAGAACCAGTTCCGATTGTGGCAATTTTGAGCAAAAATTATTGAAAATTGACATACCTCTACTGTTAAAATCGATGTTTTTGCTACAACAATTTAAACATTTATTGGATTTTTTCTGAACTGAGTTAAATAGTAATATAATCAGGGTGATGGTAGTACTTATTTTATCATATTTAATAAATTTTTTTAACAATTTGATTTCCTTTAAATTTACTTATGGTCAATTTTGGACCGATCCTCCTAAGATTTTACAAAGATTTAGATTTCAGTAAAACTTTTTATGTCGAATATCAGTGCTTTCTAAGCCTTATATGAATACAATATGGCCCGATGCTCATAATATTTGACAGAACGATTTTAGATCTTATAAAACTTGTTCATGACGAATTTTGTTGATATGCTGGTATTTTTAAGCCAGTTATGGCCTTTAATGCCATTTTATGAGAAAGGCCGTTGATAGGGGAATAATTTTAGATCCTATAAAACTAGTTCATGATGAATTTTATCGACATACTGTTATTTTTGAGCCAGTTATGGCAGTTAATGTCTTTCTACGAGAAAGGCCGTTTATAGATGATAAGGTCAATCATGGACCGATGAACAATGTTCCTATAAAACTTGTGTATGTCGGATTTCATTGCTTTACTATCATTTTGAAGAAGTTATTTATGTCGAATTTCGTTGCTGAATTTCGTGGTTTCCATAAAACATATTAACGTCATGTTTACGTCGAATTTCGTTGCTTTACTATAATTTCGCAGCAAGTTATGAGCGTTATTGTTATTTTATGAGGGGACGTTATATCGGGGGTAGGTCAATTATGAACCGATCTTCATATAATTTGGAAAAGAGATTTTAGTTCCTCTAAAACTTATTTATGTTGACTTTCGTTGATTTACTAGGATTTTGAACAAAGTTATGAGCTTTAAAGTAATTTTATAAGAGCCAATCTTTAGGTGAAAGATTAGCGATTAAATTTAAATAAATCCTCGAAAGTTGTCTTTGAGTACTGAATTAGTTAATTTTGTTTGCAAGTTTAAGCGCCCAATGTTTAATTTTTGAGAATTTAAAAATTCGCGGAATACTTTTTTAAAAAAAAATTAAAAAATGCTTTTTATTCAGTTTTTGCGAAGATACAAATTTTTCAAATTGCAATAAAAATTTTATTTATGAATATTTTTTGATGAAATTTTACAGTTAGGTAGATTTTTTTACTTAAAATCCAAAATTAAATAAAAGTTTCGAATTTTCTTATTAGAAATCCCGGAATTCCCAAAAAAGTTTTAAAAAATCCCAAAAATGGGATTTTTTGGTTTTTTGCCTATTATATCCATACCAGGGGCGGGGTTATCGAAACCCGTTACAAAATGATTAAGAACATATTGGGTCATATAAAACAGGTCACTATAATTTGATATCGACTATGCGATTTGAGAATTTTTGCTCAAAATTGAATTTTCCATAAAAAATAGGGTTTTTTTGGATGGACCTGGTCCCCTCGGTATCAAAAATTTTTAGGTTTTGTTTCATTTATCGTACTTTATGTAAAGTCAGCTTTCCAAAAAGTATAAATTCTATATACATCTTCTTAGAAACTTTTTAGATAACTTAAAAAGAAAAATATACTTTTTTCCCAAAAAAATGACAAAAAATCGCCTTTTTTTATTTTTTAAATTAAAATGCCTATAACTTTGGACTCAGTCTTGATTTTTACATAATTCTTTCACTGCTTGATATATAAACTTGTTGTTAAGCGAATAAAAAAAATGGCGAAAATCGGGAATATTTGGACCCGCTATTATCAAAAAAACTAAAGTAAGGACGGTAAAAATTTTAAAATTTTAATTTTCAAATGCGAATATCTCCTAAACTATAAGAGATAATTTACTGCTAGTGCTTGATGAGGAGATTCTATATACGAAATTTTTTTTAAATCGGAACTCAAATGAAGAAATAGGATCGTTTTAAAAATTTAACATAGCCGAGGTGTCCTAATTTGAGGACCCCCCGCCGGGCCCCTGGTTGGCCTATAAGGTCCAAATTCAAAACCTAAACTCGACAACACCTCCTCTTTGTGCATACCAAATTTCATTAAAATCGGATTAACCGTTTAGAAGTTACCGAATTATTTCCCTCTTTTTTTTTTCCTATACCACTGTGCGTTGTTAGGGGAATAATTTTAGATCCTATAAAACTAGTTCATGATGAATTTTATCGACATACTGTTATTTTTGAGCCAGTTATGGCAGTTAATGTCTTTCTACGAGAAAGGCCGTTTATAGATGATAAGGTCAAACATGGACCGATGAACAATGTTCCTATAAAACTTGTGTATGTCGGATTTCATTGCTTTACTATCATTTTGAAGAAGTTATTTATGTCGAATTTCGTTGCTGAATTTCGTGGTTTCCATAAAACATATTAACGTGATGTTTACCACGAATTTCGTTGCTTTACTATAATTTCGCAGCAAGTTATGAGCGTTATTGTTATTTTATGAGGGGACGTTATATCGGGGGTAGGTCAATTATGAACCGATCTTCATATAATTTGGAAAAGAGATTTTAGTTCCTCTAAAACTTATTTATGTTGACTTTCGTTGATTTACTAGGATTTTGAACAAAGTTATGAGCTTTAAAGTAATTTTCTAAGGGCCAATCTTTAGGTGAAAGATTAGCGATTAAATTTAAATAAATCCTCGAAAGTTGTCTTTGAGTACTGAATTAGTTAATTTTGTTTGCAAGTTTAAGCGCCCAATGGAGGTGGTTTAAACTTAAGCATGAAATGCAAAAAAAAAAAATTAATACAATTTTTATAAATATAAACATTAAAATGTTCTATTTATTGATTAGTATAAATTATGCACACCCAAAATATATTTTTTTGGTTTTAAATTTAAGTTTTCATTAATTTTCATATTTAATTTACAATTGTCTTCTTCTTTTTTAAAAACATGAATTGTTTTGATAACAAACAGTGACGTCTTCTGTTGCTTTCTGTGGCAACACTGCGAAGTTTAATTTTGTACTCAAAAACATCAAATGGGATTAACATCGGATTACATTTATTTTTAGATTAACTAATGTGATTATTAATTGGCATTTGATTGCCAACTCAAAACCCCGCTCTAAGGGGAAACTTATGTATATGGGGTTAGGATTAAATATGGTCCGATCTCCACAAAAAATGGGGGAGATATTTTAGTTCCTCAAAAACTTGTTTACGTTGAATTTCGTTGCTTAACTATCATTTTGAAGCAAGTTATAATTGTTAAAGTCATTTACTGAAGGGGAGCTTATATGGAGTGTAGGGTCAATTATGGGCCGATTTCCAAGAAATTTAGCAGAGATATTTATGTTCCCCTAAAACTTGTATATATCGAATTTCGTTGCATTGCTATCATTTTGAAGCAAGTTATGACCGTGATAGTAGTTTTCTGAGAGGAACCTTATATGGGGGGTAGGGTCAATTATGGACCGATTCTCGTAAAATTCAGTGGGATGATTTTGACTCATATGAAACTTGTTTATGTAGCTCTAAAGCTAGTCCAGTTGAGCGGAGGCTATATAAAATAATGGACCTATTTTCACCATTTTCTGGAGGCCTCATCATCCTTAACGATTGATATTCTATATGGCGGGTATAGAACCAATATTTTTGTGCGTACTTTTGTAACACAGCACAAAAATTTCATCAATTAAATACTATTAACCTGTAAGTCGAGTAATTTGAATACATGAACTATTTCGATTTACCAAACAAGAAACAAATCAGTTAACCGGTTTTTAATACTCTAACCCTAATACCCACTATTCGTGCTGAATTATATGTACATATAAATAAAAATCATAAACGTACAAATTGTTTCATTGAAACCACTTCTTTTAATTATCAAACAATTTAACTTTGCAATTATGTTCCATTTGTATTCAAAAGTCGTTTTTATCTTAATTATTTTTACGAGTACCATACCAAATCCATGAACTACCTGCTCGTGCGTTCATTAGGCGACTGAGGATTTCAAATTGAATTGAATTGTGTTTTTTTGTCTTCTTGATTTTCTTGTTTCATTTACTATTGTTACTGATATTAAAATGAATTTTATGAATGTGTGTGTATTGCTATACATACATATGCATACACACAGATTTACAATAGAACCAGACTTATTTGGTTTTACAACCCAGCAAAAAATTTATAATGGAAAAATTTTTAATTGTATCCCGCGTTATTAATTGGAACGCTCATTTGGTCTGGAATCGACGCATCCAAATTAAAACATTCTGAGTTGAAAAAGTGTGTTTTGAGTTTTAACACCCCAAAATATTCATCTGAGACCCAACAAAATATATATATATTCTTGGACCTTATGAAATTCTGAGTCGATCTAGATATGTCCGCCTGTACAAAACATTCTCACGTTAACACGAAGCAACAAAATTAAACGAAATTCACCAAATATATTTATTATCGTACTAGGCAATTTGGTATTGAAAATGATTAAAATCGGTTCATATCAGGAAAAGTTATGAATCAAAATTTGAAAAAACTCTGAAAAAATTAAGCTTTTTTACATATTCTAATGCAATTTTCACAAAAACTGTGCAATATGAATGAAAATCATCACACATTTGTTTCTATACAAGAGCTTTATTGCTGCTGAAAATCGGCGGAATCGGTCCACAATTTGATATACCTCCCATACAAATGTACATATTCTCGAAAAATGAGTTTATTGTTAATAACTTCCGTTTGAATGTCGTATCTTCACAACATTTTAGAAAATGAAGTTTAATAGAATAAAATTCTTCCAGAGAAAAAATGTCTGGATCGGTCCATAATTGGTCATAGCTCCCATACAAGGTCCCCTTCAGAAAATCATTTAAACGTAAATAACTCATTATCAAATAATGCTATCCGTTTAAAATTTTTTCACGATGGGTCCATATTTGGTCATAGCTCCCATACAAAGTCCCTTCGCGAAAATCACTTAAACGCACATAATTCATTTCTAAATTAAGATATCCATACAAAATTTGCAACAAATATTGATAATCGGTCCACAATTGGTCATTCCTCCCATACAAGGTCCCCTTTAGAAAAACACTCACAATAAACACTGTCGCAGTGGCAAAGAAAGGAAAAGTCTACAATCTTCTCTGCGAATGCCCTGCTCTAGCTGTTAAGAGACGCTGTTAAACGCTTTCTTGGTAGCTCCATCATATCTAACCTTGAGGAGATATCTAGGTCTAAGCTTAATGAAAGCCTGGAATTTCTCACAGCTACAGTCTGGATCTAACACTATACAATAATATATTTGACGAGTGGAGTGGTCCGTTCAATATAGAGTCTTTTCGACTCTACTTGACTGATCGAGCGCAGTGAACTACCACGTTAACCAAGCAATGTTATTTGGTCATATCTCCCATACAAGGTCCCCTCCCGAAAATCACTTAAACGCAGATAGCCCATAGCTAAATTAAGATATTCATAAAAAATGCTTCCCATACAAAATAAATAAATATAATTCATTACCAAACATTGATATCCAACAAAATTTGGCACAAATATTACATTTATATAATGATATCCATATAAAATTTGGCGTAAATAATGCTTTTATGTTCAGAATTTATTTTTCCGATCGATCCATATTTAGTCATAGCTCCCATATAAGATACCCTTTCGAAAATCACTCAAATGTACATTACTCATTACCAAATAAGGATATAGATACAGCAATAAGAAATTTTGCCTTTGTTACTGTGAAATTTTTTTACGATCGGTCTATAATTGGTCATATCTTCCATACAAGGTCTTCTTCCGAAAATATCTTAAACGCACATTACTCATTACCAAATAATGCTATTGATACAAAATTTGGCACGAATATTACTTTTATATACAGAAATGATACTGTAAATTTTTTTGCGATCGATTATTTATTGGTCGTAGCTCCCATACAGGGTCCCCTTCCGAAAATCACATAAACGTATATTACTCATTACCATATGATGATATCCTTATAAAATTCACAAATTTTCACTAATATTTGCTTTGTATACAAAATTGCTTCTTCAAGATTAAACACACATTACATGTTACCAAATAACGATATTGATACATAATTTGTCTAAATATATTTAGCTTTTATATACAAAAATTTTACTGTAAGAACTTTTTACGATCGGTTTATAACACCCTGTTACAATTTTGAAAAAAAGCAAATGAATTGAAATAAATCATAAGTATTATTTGAAGCAGATATTCTCAGCTTCATTTGATATTAATATTAATACCAACTTTTTTATATAAATTTGGAATTCCATCTTTTAGAGGAGCATAAGAGCTGATTATGAAAAACTGAGTACACAGAGTTAATTCTAATGGTCCACAGTTTCCCGTACACATAGATTTTTTTATGCATCAAAATGACTGTTGCACGGAGTAATTGGTCATAGCTCCCATACTAGCTCCCTACCCGAAAACCACTTTAACCATATTTAACTAGTTGCATTATCTTTAGAAAAATTTGTTTAGTATAAACAATTTGTGTACAACAATATATTTTAATTTCCTTAAACCTTTCACACTCATGCATACATGCAAATTATTAAATACCGCTAAGCATATATTAGGGCGCTATACAAATTTAAATGTTCAATAAATATTGCAAATGTAACAAATTTAAGCCGTGGTTTTATGTATTAAAAATATGAGAAAACTTATTTCCACAAATATTTTATCTATTAAAAGTAGCTGGTGGAGGGCATTTAAGATTCGGCTCAGCCAAATATAGCACTTCAACTTGTTCTTTATAACTTCTGAACCATATCAACACATCTATACTATATTTTACATTATATGTATAAGCTAAGCCAGTAAAATAAACAGTTATATAATAGAACTCAGATTTTTCGGAAGAAGAGTTTAAAATTTTTGTATGTCACATACATATGTCTATGATATGAAATTTTTTCTTATAACTTCTGAACGGATGGTCGGATCTTAACCAAATTTTAACAGTAAATAAATTAAAAAACGTAGAACAGTAATTTTTTTTTCGAAAAAATGTCAATTGTAAAATCTCGAAAAAGTATTTAACAAACGTAATATTAATATAATACTGTTTGAATTATGAAAATCGGAACACCTTCAATCCTAGCACCCATACAAAATCTAATCAGGAAATGTATTTTACTTATGTATGTCGACGGAGGAGAGGATCTTGCGAGCACTAGTTGACGAACTCGCACACAGTGCAAGGATGCCTCCTTTACTGCGTTCGATGGCACCAAATGGTCAAAGGGTGTCAAGATCACAGCGCTCGTCGCTCACAGTTTGAAAAAATCCAAATTTTGGGCCAAAAAGCTAACATCTGAAGCTATAACTACAGAACGTCAAATAATAGAAACACGCTTAGTATCTCGAAATTCGAGAATTAAAATAGCAGGTACAGCTTAACTATAAGAGGTATTGATCTAATTTTTTCACTGTTTTATTCCCTAATCTATTGACTATTGAATACCCTGGTGATATTTCAAAAATTTTAAAATTTGTTTAACAAAGATTTAAAAAAAGTGAAAATGGAGTTTTGAAACTGCCGTGTAAAATAATTTTTTATCATAGCTGTGAACAGGTTCACGGTATCTTTTAAGGCAATAACTTATATTCGAGTAAATATAGATACATTTTTTGTAATAAAATATATTTATTAAAATATTTTCCAAAATAAGTTAAAATTTTATCCACATGTCCTAATCAAGTGATCTAGGCACGTTAATGGCCTGGGGAATTTTTAATAACATTCACATTTTTCAACCAATTTTTGTGTTTTACATCTTTTTGAAATACTATATCTATGTACATTATGATTCTTTAACAATAATATTTAAAATATTTATCTTAATAGCAACATTTATCATATAATATCAAAATATACGTAGTATGCTCTACCGCGAACAGGTCACGACTTTGGAGACAAAATCTGTTTGACTTAAAGTAACAAGAATTATGTATATAATGTAAAATTTGAAGTACAATATTAGCTTTGTTTTGAGGTATTAAGCGTGTTTCTATTATTTTCCGTTCTGGAGTCATATCTTCATATGTTAGCTTTTTGGCAAACAATTTGGATTTTTTTTTCAAATTTTCAAATCGAGCTCAAATTTCGGCTATCTCAATACCAATAATTTCTGGGGTTAAGAAAAACAAGATTACGACATTTTTTTCTCCCATATAAGATCCGATCAATCTAGTACGCACACTATTGGAATGGTGTAATACAGGGGCCATAATCTTGTCATAGGATGTGATGCCAATGCCCATCATATTCTGTGGGGGAGCTCGGACACTAATGACAGGGGTGAGTGTTTACTTCAATACCTTCTAACTACTAACCTAAGTGTTTGCAATAGGGGTTATAGACGAACGTTTTTCGAAGACTGACTCAGTTAGACTTCTTGATTGGAGAGTATCACTCGAATGCTCATTCTCCGATCATCAGAAAATAATCCTTACGATACAGCTTACGCTGTTTAGGGAAACCCCCTTTTGAAATCCTAGGAAAACCGACTGGGTCAAATTCTGTGATCTGATTGATACCATTCCACCTCCAGAAATGGATGGACTACATGGTACACAAGACTTGGAGGACTCAGTAGAAATCTGCTATATTTTACTGGAATACAAGGCTACCCTGAACGTAAATCCATCATACATTTTGGTAATATTTGCCAGAAAATAAAATAAATGTTCTCCAATCGATTAAAAAAATTTTACTGGGTCATCTTCATAAGTATTCAATGAACAACATTTTGCAACAAATTGTAGAAATGGACGAACGTGTGAATAAAATTGAAAATGTATCATCGTTACTTCGCAACTGTGTGGAATAGAAAAGGAAGGCAGGACAAGTGAAAGGAAAATATTGAAATTGTTGAATGTATGCGAGAATAAATGGGGAAGGAGGTTTTGAGTAGTTGAACGCTTAAATTGACTAGAGATAGTGTAGCTGGATTTGGATTGTCGGTTTGAGTTGGACTAATAGCAAAATATAAGTAAGAGAAAAACAAATAAAAATAAAAAAATAATGAAAGAAAGAATAGGATAAAACTACGTGTTGCATAGTCATTATGTTTTAATTATTAAATAACGTGATTGTTTTTTTATAATAGGTTTGGTAATTAAGAAATTACACGGCATGTACTCCACAATTTGTAACTAATAATTAAAACGAACGAACTCAATGAATGAGTGAGTAAATGAAGAAATGAAAGCGCGTATAAAGACAATGAAAATTAAATTAAATAAAATTTGTGGAAAATGTTGAAAAGCGTGTGGTAAAGTATTACAAAATGCAGATTTTTATGTTTTAAATGGCAAGAAATTCGGGGGAAAATGAATGTTTTGAGAGAGAATCTGAGAAATGTGTGATTAAAATTGAAAGCACTTTACACGTACCCACAGTTTTTTATGTCCTTGTTTTTGTATTCGTTGCTGTTAAATCTATTCCCTATAAAATTGGGAATATAACATTTATTTTAATAATCCGTTAGTAACATTATTCATAGCGGATTTTAGCAATGTTCCATAGTTCAAAGTATTAAGATATTTCAACATCCGCTTACCATTTATTGCGTATTTTGTTGAGAAAGGAATTTAGGAAAAAATTACACTGTAATGAGTTAAAAAGCTAATATAACCTATTTTAATACTTCTTCAATAGCATTTTAACTCATTATTTTAACACAGTGATGACATTTGACATGGGGTCTAACCAGAGCAATCTTAATGGTGCCTAATTGCCCGAAGGATTTTGTATTGGATGGTCAGTTGGTTGTGGTTCCTTCAGGATCCATCGCGGAAAAGGACGCTTGGTTAAAAGATTGATGCATGGTGAAATTATAATTTTTCGGAATAAGGTTTTGGTACCGTTCCTAGTTTCTAGAAACGGTACATGACAAGCATTAATAAAATGTTGGATTTGAGCTGAGTGAGAGTTGGTATTAGTTAATGTACAACCATCGGATACATGTTTCCGAATGCTGAGGATGATTCTGTGTTGTAATTGCGTGTTGAGCTGGTATTGATGGTTGTGAAATGGTTGGTTGAGCTGGGTATACCTTAATATTTAATTTATCGGTATTTTACTTCATGGTTTAGTGTGTTAGAATTTACTCTAAAACATACTCAACATACAGACAGTAGGTCTTTGTGGCCACTGAAATAAGTCTTGTCAATTATATATAGATCCGTACATTGGTCCACCAATTTCGCCCCTAGGAGCTGTTGCCGAAACAATAGAGCCATCTCAGTAGTGTTATTAAGGAATGCATTGTGGTGAGTCTTTGGATGATGAGATTGTTTTAGTGATGGAGTGTTTCTCATAGCATTAATAGGGTATTTTCACCTGATGCTGGGTAAGACCTTTCTATTGGCTCTAAACCAGTGATTATCTTGTTTCTTGTCGGGGTATGTAATTAATCAATAAATTGCTTAAATACAATAAAATGAAGTTGAAATTCAACATTAAATGCTTTTTCTATGAAAATTCATATTTTTTAAATATACACATAACTGTTGTAGGGTATCATATGGTCGACCATGCACGAATATACATTTCTACTTGTTGTATAATGTATAAATGAAAAACTGTTAAGTGTATAAATTGTTGAAATCTGGTATAAAAATACACAGAAATGTACAGTTTTATAAACTTCATTCATAGACTTGTTCACATATTTATTCATATGAAAGGGAAAATGTAAAATATCATACTTCTGATTTCTTTTTTCTTTCAGAAATCCATTCATTTAGTGATGCATGACGTTTGCAGAAAATAAGAAAAACATTCAACAATTTCCATAACGCATTTGAACGTTTTTAATATTGTGCGAGAGTCATGTGATAAGTCTGTCATAAAATATTGTTGAAATACATTGAAATTGAAATCTATTTGTCGGACGTTGGTTTTATTTGTATATATCGTTGCAATCAATCAAAACCTTGTAACCGTATTATACTAGTCTAACAAATCTTACAACAACACTTATTCGTAATTGGTGTAGGGTATCATATAGTCGGCCATGCCCGACTGTAGTTTCTTATTTGTTTGTTATATCGGATGTTAATGGTAGTCAGGTATGTTTAATGAAAAATTAAAAAAATAGATTTAAATAAAAAAATAAATACATTCTATAATAAAATGAGTATTAAATTTTAAAATAGAACTCTTACTTGTTTTAATTTAAGTTTTATTAACTACCTGTTGTTTATGTCATGTCCTCTAAACAGTTTCAAATGTAATTCCGTAATATGAAAGCTTATGCTTCCAAAGGGTTAAATTAATACCAATTAAAAATTTAAACTTTTAAGTTAATTGTTCACTTGTTATTTGACCCTCGGAGTTGTGCATATAAATTCTTGGTTATGTACATATTATACAAACACTTACATACAAAGACTAGAATTTTTACATTGTAAATTGTATAGTGATTGTCACAGTTACTAAACTTATGTTTTTAATACACTTACATACATAAAAATACAGGAAAGGAATAAAATAAATGCACATATACTTACATATGTAAGTATAAAGCATCAATGGAATATGTGCGTATATGTAATTTTTGTAATTTAACAGGAAACGATAAAATGTCTTAAATCTTGAAAATTTCATTTTTTCACAAAGACAGCTATTTCTGTAAAAAAAAAATCAGACAAGAAACACATATTTCTTTAAGTTTGCTCTTATGAAATATTTTTAACATTTCCCAATATACATATGGTGAATAATCTTAGGCCCATATTCATAAACAGGTAAACGATTTGCTACATCTGATCTGATATCTGTTTTTTTTTCTATCACCCACCATTTTCTTGCAAAATGGCATCGAATATTTTGTTCATATATTACGGGCATTTTATATAATTATAACAATTGAGAGTGTTATATTCGGCTGTGCGGAATCTCATATACCCACCATCAAACCGTGTGCCGTAAAAAGAATGATCCCCTATAAACATCATGGTGATATTTAGAATATAGCTTAAGTCAATAATGGACCGATTAACGTTCGTATAAATGTATCTTATGTCGAATTTCCTAACCGTATTTTATAACTCGTATTTTTAAGCAAGGGATGCACAGTGGTATAGGAAAAAAAAAGAGGGAAATAATTCGGTAACTTCTAAACGGTTAATCCGATTTTAATGAAATTTGGTATGCACAAAGAGGAGGTGTTGTCGAGTTTAGGTTTTGAATTTGGACCTTATAGGCCAACCAGGGGCCCGGCGGGGGGTCCTCAAATTATCTCTTATAGTTTAGGAGATATTCGCATTTGAAAATTAAAATTTTTACCGTTCTTACTTTAGTTTTTTGATAATAGCGGGTCCAAATATTCCCGATTTTCGCCATTTCTTTTTTTATTCGCTTAACAACAAGTTTATATATCAAGCAGTGAAAGAATTATGTAAAAATCATGACTGAGTCCAAAGTTATAGGCATTTTAATTTAAAAAATTAAAAAAAGGCGATTTTTTGCCATTTTTTTGGGAAAAAAGTATCTTTTTCTTTTTAAGTTATCTAAAAAGTTTCTAAGAAGATGTATATAGAATTTATACTTTTTGAAAAGCTGACTTTACATAAAATACGATAAATGAAACAAAACCTAAAAATTTTTGATACCGAGGGGACCAGGTCCATCCAAAAAACCCTATTTTTTTTATAGAAAATTCAATTTTGAGCAAAAATTCTCAAATCGCATAGTCGATATCAAATTATAGTGACCTGTTTTATATGACCCAATATGTTCTTAATCATTTTGTAACGGGTTTCGATAACCCCGCCCCTGGTATGGATGTAATAGGCAAAAAACCAAAAAATCCCATTTTTGGGATTTTTTAAAACTTTTTTGGGAATTCCGGGATTTCTAATAAGAAAATTCGAACTTTTTATTTAATTTTAGATTTTGAGTAAAAAAATCTACATAACTGTAAAATTTCATCAAAAAATATTCATAAATAAAATTTTTATTGCAATTTGAAAAATTTGTATCTTCGCAAAAACTGAATAAAAAACATTTTTTAATTTTTTTAAAAAAAGTATTCCGCGAATTTTTTAATTTTCAAAAATTATATACAGTTTTGAAAAATAGACAAAATTACCTTTCCATTGATATATAACATGCCTACCTAATGTTTTTTAAGTGACAAATTAATTAGGGAAAACTCAACATCTTTTAGAAAATTTACCTAGCACTATTATTTTCATCCATAACGTTAACTCTTAAATTTGTTACATATATTAAAAAATTTTCAGGTATTATTTTTTAAACTGTAATGATTTTTACCCCTATAGGTCACTTTAATAGGTAGCTTATTAAAGTGACCTATTGAGGAAAAATTCATTACATAAGGATACGTTAGACATATTAGGTAGAATATCATAACCCTTTAAAAAATAATTTAATTTAAGTACCTGTAATTAATATATAAGACAGGTTTATATCTGTTTGTAATTATTTGTAATTTTCTAACCATGGCGATCGTACTAAAAAAAAATGATTTGTGCTCCATTTTATTTGAACACTCTTCAGCTCCTTTTCAAGATAAAGTGAACTTCTTATTGAAATATATTGAAACTGCACAGAAAAATAAAGTGGATAAAACTGATATATGTAAAATTGAAAATTTTATAAAATCAGTTGATATAAAACTGAAGAGTGTTCGGTATTCCATTGCTAAATTTCGATCGAAATTTTCTGATTGGCTGGATGAATGTGTAGAAGTTGCTATTTGCGTATCAACTGTTGGTGCTCCCTGTAAGCAGTATGAGGATTTGAGCTCAAAATCTAAGAGGAAAAGGTTATCAACTTCACTAGAAACCTTATCTAACGAAGAAGTTTCGGACACTTTTAAAGCAATGTTAAGAAAAGAAAAACAGCCTTTGGATGCCATAAAAATTGCAAATATTCTTCCAACCGCATCACCAAGACGACTGAAAAGAATTGTAAAGAGTATACCCACACCATCATCTGATACAACGTTCACTGAGGAAGAAGCTATTGCGCTTATGTTGCAGCTGGGATTAAGTCGTGATAACTACATAACGTTAAGAAAGGCGCTATCTGAAAAAGGAGTGGATGTTTTACCATCATATGACAAAATAAATGAAAAGAAGAAAAGCATTATACCACCTCCTATTGAAATAACTGATCGGAAGGCTGTTATTGGACTCGGCGCTCTACTCGAAAATACTGCCTTAAGGATTGCTTCTGACTTTTCTTCAGACCAACTAAAAAAAATAAATTCTTGTGATCTTCAACTCATTTGTAAGTGGGGATGTGATGGATTATCAGCACTCTCGGAATATAAACAAATCAACACAAGTGAATCATCTTCCGAGTATAAAAGTGTATTTATGGCATCGCTAGTTCCATTAAGAATTCGAAAGTATGCTGACAGCGATTCTCCATCAACCAGTTTCGATGATATTTGGAAGAATTCGACTCCAGGATCCAAAGCTTTTTGTAGGCCAATAAGCTTTGAGTATATAAAGGAATCCAAAACAACAACGCAAGATTTGATAAATCGTATTGAAGCAGAAATTAAAAACTTGGAACCTATAACAATCGAAATAGAAAATTATTCGTTTAACATGTCCTATGATTTAAAACTTACAATGATTGATGGGAAAGTTGGAAATGCCATTACAGGAACATCATCTACTTGGTACTGCTACATATGTGGTGATAAAAAATCAGAATTTTCGAATATTTCCAAGCAAAGATCAATAAATGAGGAAACATTACAATTTGGAATATCCCCCCTACATGCTCGCATACGATTTCTGGAACATTTTCTACATTTAGCATATGATTTAAAGTACAGAAGCATACCGGAAAATGCAAACAAAAGTGCAAATAACAATAAGGAGTTAATGGAAATGAGAGCCAGTGAGAAACGAAGAATTCAAGAGGAATTTAAAAAGCGGATGGGATTAAATATTGATAAACCACTCACAGGATATGGAAGCACAAACGATGGTAATACCGCTAGACGTTTTTTTAAACATTTTGAAACTACTTCCGAAATAACCGGAATTAGTATGGATTTACTGCAAAAGGTCAATATTATTCTAATGGCGATAAATAGCAAGCATAAAGTGAACGCAACAAAATTTGGAGAGTATTCTACAAAAGTTTCTAAATTACTTTTGGAATTATATCCCTGGAAAGAAATGACACCTACAGTTCACAAGATATTATGTCATGGAAAGGTCATCATAGAACATAATATTCTGCCTTTAGGAGAGCTTACAGAAGAACCCCAAGAATCGAGGAATAGAGACTTTAAGCATATTCATCAGTTTAGCTCAAGGAAGTGTTCTAGGCAGTCTCAAAATGAAGATATTTTTAATAATCTGATTCTATCTTCTGATCCTGTTTTATCTACTATAAGGAAACGTTGGATTTGCTACAAAACGTTAGCATTTGAAAATATTCATGAATTTAAAGATTTACTTTATCTTTTAGATATGGACTACTGTGATACCGATTATTTTACAAAATTATATTAATTTATAAAAAAAAAAATAAATAAAGACTATTTTTATATAAAATAAATACTTGTTAATTTTTTTTAGGGATAAAGAATAAAAGATTAATCGTAAAAAGTGGCTGTAAAAATTCATAAAAATTTAGGTAGTAAAACATGCCTAACAAATGTATGGATGAAAATAATAGTACTAGGTAAATTCTCTAAAAGATGTTGAGTTTTCCCTAATTAATTTGTCACTTAAAAAACATTAGGTAGGCATGTTATATATCAATGGAAAGGTAATTTTGTCTATTTTTCAAAACTGTATATAATTTTTGAAAATTAAAAAATTCGCGGAATACTTTTTTAAAAAAAATTAAAAAATGTTTTTTATTCAGTTTTTGCGAAGATACAAATTTTTCAAATTGCAATAAAAATTTTATTTATGAATATTTTTTGATGAAATTTTACAGTTAGGTAGATTTTTTTACTCAAAATCCAAAATTAAATAAAAATTTCGAATTTTCTTATTAGAAATCCCGGAATTCCCAAAAAAGTTTTAAAAAATCCCAAAAATGGGATTTTTTGGTTTTTTGCCTATTATATCCATACCAGGGGCGGGGTTATCGAAACCCGTTACAAAATGATTAAGAACATATTGGGTCATATAAAACAGGTCACTATAATTTGATATCGACTATGCGATTTGAGAATTTTTGCTCAAAATTGAATTTTCTATAAAAAAATAGGGTTTTTTGGATGGACCTGGTCCCCTCGGTATCAAAAATTTTTAGGTTTTGTTTCATTTATCGTATTTTATGTAAAGTCAGCTTTTCAAAAAGTATAAATTCTATATACATCTTCTTAGAAACTTTTTAGATAACTTAAAAAGAAAAAGATACTTTTTTCCCAAAAAAATGGCAAAAAATCGCCTTTTTTTAATTTTTTAAATTAAAATGCCTATAACTTTGGACTCAGTCATGATTTTTACATAATTCTTTCACTGCTTGATATATAAACTTGTTGTTAAGCGAATAAAAAAAGAAATGGCGAAAATCGGGAATATTTGGACCCGCTATTATCAAAAAACTAAAGTAAGGACGGTAAAAATTTTAAAATTTTAATTTTCAAATGCGAATATCTCCTAAACTATAAGAGATAATTTACTGCATTTTTTATAGTGCTCGATGAGAAGATTCTATATACGAAATTTTTTTTAAATCGGAACTCAAATGAAGAAATAAGATCGTTTTAAAAATTTAACATAGCCGAGGTGTCCTAATTTGAGGACCCCCCGCCGGGCCCCTGGTTGGCCTATAAGGTCCAAATTCAAAACCTAAACTCGACAACACCTCCTTTTTGTGCATACCAAATTTCATTAAAATCGGATTAACCGTTTAGAAGTTACCGAATTATTTCCCTCTTTTTTTTTCCTATACCACTGTGGGATGTAGGGTCAATTATGGACCGATGCACATACAATTTGGTAGAGAGATATTGCCTCGCGAGGAACTTACTTGTGTCAAATTTTATCGCCATACCCGTATTTTTAGCCAGTAATGAGCGTTAAAAAAATTTTCTGAAGGGAAGGGTCTATTATGGACCGATCCTCAAAAAATTTGGTATAGATTTTGGCTCACATAAAACTTATGTGTGACGAATTTCGTCAGTATATTCATATTTTTAAGCTAGTAATAAGCGTTAAAGTCATTTTCTGAAGGGGACCTTATATGAGGGGAAGGGTCAATTATGGACCGATCCTCAACAAATTTGGTAGAAAGATTTTGGCTCATATGAAACCTATTTACCAAACAAACCTTAGCAATAGAAAATATTTGTGCAAAATTGAAACTGTCTAGCTCCTCCCGTGTGGTTCCTATCGTGATTTCAACAGACAGACGGTCGGACATGGCTAGATCGTCTTAGAATTTAACAGACCTGGGCGATTTCCATTAATTTTGCATTAACATTAAATTAAAAAAAAATTAATTTAATGTAAAAAATATTGCATTAATATTAAATTTGTAAAAATTAATGCATTAAATTTCCATTAATATTAAATAGTTTTGAATTTAATGCATTAATTTTACATTAACATTAAATATTTTTGAAATTAATGCATTAATTTTGCATTAACATTAAATATATCTGAATTTAGTGCATTAATTTTACATTAACATTAAATAAGGAATAAAATTAATGCATTAATATTCCATTAACATTAATATATATAAAAATTGATAAACATAAATAAAAATACAGCACAAAAGACCTCGATCTAACTAAATACAACTAAAATTAAATAGTTTAAAGTCCTTTCTAATAACTCCTATATTCCATTCAAACTTGTGTGTTTTAAATATGATATTTATATAAGATTCCACAGACAAAATAAACTAAAGAAGGAATATCTGGGAAGTAATACTATTCTTTTAATATGTATTATCGAGTATAGGACTTATTAGAAAGGACTTTAACAAAATAAACTAAAAAAGGAATATCTGGGAAGTGATATTATTCTTCTAATATGTATTATCGAGTATAGGACTTATTAGAAAGGACTTTAACACATTCAATTTTACTTTAATTTAGTTAGACCGAAGTCTTTAGCGCTGTATTCTTATTTTTATAAATTATTTTATACATTAATGTTAATGGAAAATTAATGCATTAATTTTATTATTTATTATTTAATGTTAATGGAAAATTAATGCATTAAATTCAAAAATATTTAATGTTAATGCAAAATTAATGCATTAATTTCACAAATATTTAATGTTAATGTAAAATTAATGCGTTAAATATAAAAATATTTAATGTTAATGCAAATTTAATGCATTAAATGTACCCATGTTAATGTTAATGCAATAAACTTGCATTAATATTAATTTTTTTAATGTAGAAAAAATTGTTAATGCATTAACACATTTAATGCATTTATCAGAAGTCTGGAATTTAATAAGGATCCAGAATATATACTTTTGTGAGTCTGATTATGATTTTAGTAATTTTTAAGCAAAATGCAATTTTAGGGATGGTTTCCTGTGCCACTGTATATGACCAACAAAAACTCGGTAATAACTTGTACTAACACAACTACATACTTATTACTACATACCGTCTGCATTACTTTTAAGAGCGCCTTTTTAGCTTTTTAATATAAGTTTGTCATAGAAATTACATAATTATTGTCAAATTGACAAAAACATTGGTTTTCTTATAAATTTGTTGTCACAGATCTCAGTTTTCTACTGAATATTTTTTATTAAAAACTTAGTTTTATTCAAATTTAAGATAGAGAGTGTATATTCATATATGTAGTATAGTCCCTCGATTTATACTCGAAATTATTTCTATTAAGCATTTTTAGCTGTAATAAGTAGAGTTATAAATAAATATAAACCTTTTTGTAGGTCCAAACAATGCGTTCTGTCAAAAAATATAATCAATAAATAAATTGATGTATGCTGAAAGTTACAATCACAAAAGCTTAGTATGCCTTAACACTTTCTACTTTTGTAAGCGTCACAAGCGGCACAAGAATATGTCTGCTAATTTTTACAATTTATATTCTTTTTATACCCTTTACATTCCAAATGTATATGAGATCCTATAAAATGGGACTTTTTGGTACTTCTTCGTTCTTCTTCTATAATATTGAACCTAGAAATTAAGCATGTAGAGCCCGGAGTAAATGTGAACATATAAAATGTAACCTTTTTCCTTCTTCAAAGGGTACTTTTTGATTTTTTTATAATAATGAACCTAGAAACATGAAATTAATGGTCACGCATTCAAATTAGACCCATTTAAATATTATAATTAATAATTTAGTAATCTGTAAGAATTAGGGATGCCAAACGGAACTGGCTTTTACAAATCCCGGGATTCGGGATTTTGAAAATCGCAATCCTGGGATATTTCGGGATCCCGGGATTTTTCGGGATTTTACGGATTACATAAATTTAATTATTTTATACATGAAAATCTTAAATCTTCATGTTTGTGAAGAATATTGTTTAATCTTGTGGAAATTAATCGACAGAAGATAATTTTAAATTAAAGCAATCCGATTAATTCCAATTCTTAAATAAAAACTTTTAGAAAATCATAATTTCAGAAATTTGGTAACAACATACATACTTCCTAAATAAAAACAAGTAGGAAAGTATAGTCGGATATGGCCGACTATATGATACCCTACACCATTTATATATTTTAAAAAAATTTGTTGGATTTTACCTTAATTCCGATGTATTTAAGAAATTTATCTAAAAGAGGCTTTATGTGGGAGCTAGGGTCAAATATGGGCCGATCCTCAAAAAATTGGGAAGAGGGATGTAATAATTTTATATAAAGGTCAGTTATGCTGAATGTCATCGCGATACTAATGGTTATAAGTAAATTTTTGAACGTTTAAGGGTTCGTATGGGGGCTAGGGTCAAACGACGGCAGACTCGGAAAGTGATTCTGAGTCGATCGGTATACTTTAAGGTGGGTGTACGACCAATATTTATATGCGTTACAAACATCAGCACAAACGTATAATGCCTTCCCAACTGTAGTGGTGTAGGGTATAATAAATACAACGTTCAATCCTTCGAATATCAATTTAGATCATAAATGAACCTTTTCTTTGGAAAATGTTATCTACATTCAGAACAATTTAATTTACCTTTACCGTTATTACTCTGATTTGTAGAAAGCTTGAAATGCAAAAACTTCTAGATATCATTTAAAAAATAAATTTTATATTTGACTGTGCCGAAATAAAATAAATATTCCGGTATGTGATGGAATTCGAACGATTTGAAATCAATCGATTTGAAAAGGTATGATGAATTTCGATCGAGGAATGGTTTATTATTTTCTTGCAAAATAATACGCAGACAACAAAATACTTTCCATTTAAGAGAATCCATTTAAAAAAATATGATAATTTGTATGAAAAGCCACAGAAATTGTATATTACACAATTTTTGGATTATTTTTGTAGATTCAAATCGATATTTGAAAAGTGAATTTCATCAAATAGCTGCTTGCAATGTATTGATATTAATATTGGCATCAAATTGATTTTCAGAGGAGGTCCTTTTAGGATTTCTTGTGTTAACTTTGGTATAAATTTGAGTCTACTATAGACAAAGAATGTGTATGCTTTTTGGGTCTACGACGAAATAAAAAACTAAATTTGTATGTACTATTATACTATGGTATCATACCACTATAAAAAATAAAAGGTTCAAAATGTACAAGATTAGCTGTGCTGAATTTTGTTCTGCATAAGTCAAAAATAAACTAAGATCGTAATTTTTAAGCGAATTGAATAAAATTATGGCTCAAAAAAGAATTTAAAAAAATTTTTAGTAACAAATCCCGAGATTCATTTTGAAAAATCCCGGGATTCGGGATATCCTAATCCCGAAAAAATCCCGGGATTCGGGATTTTCTAATCCCGAAAAATCCCGGGATTTTCGGGATCGGGATTTCAGGATTGGCATTCCTAGTAAGAATACGATTCTGTAGATGAAGTAAAATAAATAAATTTTTAGCACAAAAGTTAATACATTCATTCGAACAAATTTCATAATTCGGGGCATTTTAGACAATGTGGTATTTAGGCCCTTATTCGCATCCATACATGTATGTATGTACATACATAAATGTGAATACATACATACATATGTATGTATACATATACATATGTAATTGTATATACTATCTGTAACAACATAAGTTTGACAAGCAGCCAACCATTCAGCTTTCCAAGCAGTCAAAGCTATTCAGACATTCATTTTCACAACAACCAACAACAATTTCCATAAATGCACACACATATTCATACAAACAAAGCCATCCACAGAAAGATTTATTAAGCCAATGGGACGCTGTGTCATCATTGACTTGAAGCCAAGTGTCAGATGAAACAATATTTTTGTTCGTTCATCCACTCTTTATGAGTGGGAGTATGTGCATGTAAATTCCATAACTGTATGTGGTGACATGCTTGATGAACTCATTGTATGAATGCGTCTGTGTGTATAAGAGAAAGTTTTTTGTTTCATCTAAGTATATAAAAAAGTTTTAAATTTTACACTTTTTACTTCAATCATGACCTTAACAACTTAAATTACTTTATCAGTTTTTGTTTTGTTCATATTTTCGACATTTATACACTATTTAGTTTTTCTCATATGATGGATGTAGACACAGAATGGAGATTTATGTTGCATTGTATTTTATTTTGCAGATTTTCGTCTCGTATTATTCATTTTGTATTTAAGGTATACATACATTATTTAGTTAATATTGCAGATTCCGAAAAAAAATTCGACCTAAATGTCAAAATATGATGTAAATACTATTTAGATACAAAATTGATAATCGTTTCAATCAAATTACACTGCAAGTATGTAAAAATACACGTGAACTCAAATTTGGATCGTAGAATCTAGTGGCAAAATCCATTTTAAAAGATTAGATCAGGTCATTGAATTTCAGATTAAATTTGTTGCCTTTTGTAGCGATTTTTGTTTACATCTAAAGGTAAACATGTACTTCGAAATGTGATTTAAAATTACTAAATTAATTTTTTGTTTTTGTTTATTTGTTGAAACATGTAATTGTTCATTAAGTTTTTTTTGTAAAAGGAACACAAAACGTAGAAATAATGGACGTTAGGTATTAAGTCTCGTCAATTAAACAATAAATTTAGTAATTTCTAAAGAGTTTTCGAGTATATTTCATAAAATATCAAAAATCATTTCATGGCAATGTAAGCTTCTATATCTCCATATTTTGACCAAACTTTTCAAAACGGGGTGCGTTCTGCGACCCAAATAATGTCTATCTATGTTGTCCTATCCAAATTGTAATTTCAATCTTAACAGCGAAAAACTAATTTCTTATTTAAATTCATTTGTTTGTTCTGACACATAGACCTACTAAACACGTAGACCTACTCTCAGCTACGCCAAATCTGTTTGCATGAAAGATTTTTAAGAAGGTACATCAAAGTCATCAAATATGTACATTGTCAATATTATTATTATTATACCTTCCACCACTATAAGTGGTGATAGAGGGTATATATAAGTTTGTCATTCCGTGTGTAACACTAAGAAATATTCATCTGAGACCCAACAAAGTATATTTATTCTGGATCCTTATGAAATATTGAGTCGATTTAGCTATATCCGTCTGTCTGTCCATCTGTATGCCTCAAAAACGCTCACGTTAAAACTAAGTAAAAGAAATCAGCCAAATTCACTGAAAATATCCATTATTGTATTGAAAATCAGCCAAATTGCTCCACAACATAAAAAGTAATGAGTAAAAATTTCAAACTACCTCCAAAATATTCCGTTTTTTCTAATTCTTGAACAGTTTTCTCAGAAACTACTAAAGATAATTGGTTGAATTTTGTCACATGTTATTTTCCTTGCCCTGGGATCAAATATGTTCAAACTCAAAACAATCAATTCAAAATTTCCCATAGCCCCTATACAAAGATACATATTATCGGAAATAGATTTGTCTTTAATAAGATCGGCAAAAATATCGGTATCACCACGAAATTTTGCACATATGCATGTATATGTATAATATGAACAGAAATCATATTACGTAGACCTATATATGTCCCTTATTGGTCATAGCTCCCATATATTTCGGACCGGTCCATAATTGGTCATATCTGTCATATAAGATCCATTTCAGAAAATCGAATATTTCATTGATAAATAAAGATATCGGAATAAAATTCCGCATAAATTAAAAAAATGTACATGAGTATATTTTGTGTATATAAGAAATCTTTTTTTTTTTTTTTAATTAGGATCAATGCATAATTGGTCATAGCTCTCATATAAGGTCCACTTCCTTAAGTCACTTTTTCCAATATATTTCATTTAAATATAAGTATATACGGAAGCAATATTTAAACTTTCACAATTTATTAAATACGTATCTAGAAATATTTTGAAGGGGTTTGATAAAAAGTAGCTTACAGGTGGAGGGAGTGCTGTATTGCTGTTGTTTTTTTTTTTTAATTAGTTGTGAAATAGTAAGCGTTATTAAAGGTGCTCGTTCAATACACTATGTCAATATACACATGCCTAAATCCGAGATGTGACTTATAGTGGATTGTGTAAAATAACTGCTTTCTATTTAAATGGCGAATTCTCGATGCTGAAGTGTATCACAGTAGTATTTTTATGGAAAATAGTATATTTTTTGACATTTAATTTTTAAAAACCTAATGATGCAATTTTGTAGAGAAATGTTTCTTTACGGTAAAGTCATGAATTGTTTTCGGAAAAATAATATTTTGTATAAAAAAATGTGTGGCAAGAAGACTGATGAACATTTTCATGTATTTCAGTAGCATTTACAAGGAATATGATTTAAATCCCAGCAAAAACTAAGTAATGACTTTCAACTGTAATTACTTACCTAACAACATAATGACTACTACATTTCATATAGAATGGATAATACGTGCCTCTGTACTAATGATCACTGGAGCGATTTTTAGTACGCCATATGCGCTCTTCATCTTTATTCATTGGTTTCCTGCCGTTCCGCCGAGTTCCAGACCAAGAAATTGGCCTGAGTCTCGGCGGTCAGTCCCCATGCTGCTGGGTCTGTAAGTCAAAAAGTAAAAGCCATTTTGGGAATACGATCTGTATACATAGATTATTGCTCCCCACACTCTTCCCGCTGTCCGATACTGCATGAACTCGCTAACATTGATATATTTATTGTATAAGGTAGAGTCGGTTATTGTTGCCTCTGTTTGGTTCGATTCCACGTTTAACAGGGTCACGTAATGTCCTAAACGTAAATTTGGAGTAGGATCTGTTACAGGGTAAGACAACGTGACCATCATGTGAACCCATGAGGACGGCTCACTCAGCAGCCTACCCTAATATAGGAAAAAAACAGTCTATGGTCCGCTGGTGGATATTCTTTCTGTTAAAATAATTTTTCTATGAAAACCTTCAATTTAAATTTTAATAAAAACTATACATACATTGAGATAATGGGGTATCTCTTATAAAGAGAAACTATAAGTAGTCTTTAAGTATCGGCCTAAGAAAATACTATAGAACAAGAAATTCAAAAATTCCGACAAATTATCAAAATTTGTGCAAGGTTTTGAATGTATTAGAGAATGTTTCAAAAACTAAAAAAAATATAAAAATTATTTTTTTTAAACAAAGCTATCTGAACTCCTTTGGACAATTTTTGCTAGGACCAATAGGTGAAATGTTACACTCATTTGATATAAACCCTGTATGACCAAAATGTCCAAATTTGACTAACCTTGGTGCAAATTTTACCCAAATCGAAAGACATCGATTTTAAAAGTTGGGTCACTTAACACAAAATTGCACATAAATACTTTTTAAGTTTACTTTATTATTTACAAATACATTTGCATTACATATTGCACTTTCCTTAAACTTTACACATAATTAACGTTACGAGTTATTTTCAAATTGATGCAAAAGGAAAAAAATAATTTAAATTTTTATTATCATCAACTCTTTGTCTTTAGTAATTTTCTTGTTGTTTTTGGTGGTTATCAGTAGTCTACTAAAACCTCATAAGTACTTCTATTGTTCATTATTACTTCCCTTATTACAGTATCAGCGTACATTTATACTGGTATCATTTTTATCTTTGTATTTTTTTTTTTTTTTTGTTTTTTACTTAAAACCATTATTATAAGAAGATTATCATTGTTTCCATTGTTATTATACATACATACTTACTAACGTACATTTTTACTTACAAGAGGATGAACAAATAAATATAGTATAAGAATGTCTGTATAGGTACAATGTAAATGAGTGTCTATGTGTATGGGCTTCACTTTGCCTTTTTTATATTCTCTCGTTACAAACATTTACATCTAGAGAAAATTATTTCCTTCCGTCGCAACAGTGCCTCATTTCCTTTTCATAATAGCGAACAATAAGGAAGTTCCGTCACTACAACCACATACACAGACCAACGTTCATACACACACATGAATATATTTGGAATTAATGTGAACCAGTTGTAATTTGTTAGAGTGTATAAGTGTTACTCATCCAAATAGACCGACAATCTTACATTCAGCCATACATATATGATTCACATACATACATACATACATTCATACATTTTTATTATCTAAACAGTTATCAACATCGTTGTTAATGTCACATTGTCAGTCATTAAGTTGTTAAATCTTCTCGAGTTTAAACGTACATAGGTACGAGTAACTACACCCATACATTTATATCCTTTTCTGTTGTTCTTTTTCAGCTTATTCTTATTCGTTCCTATCTCTCTGCTGTTTGTAAGTATGCATTACTTTCGCCTACAATAACAAGTGTATCTGTCATCTAAAACATCAGTAAACACACTTAAATGTCAATGTTTTGTCGCTGTATTTTTATGTGTTAAATAATGTTCATCATAATAATGTTAAATGCTTAGTTACTAAATAAGTGGGATTCATATGCCGACCTTAAACACTACAGCATGTTCCAGTTAGAAAAACCACTTAGACTTGTTTAAAATGTCTGCTCTTTGCTAATGAGGAACTCTATTTGAAATTTCAAACATTTTTTCCATAGTCACCTATTTGAACAAAATTTTGTGAGCTCGTAAGGAAATGTCCACAATCATGAGAAATGATATCCTTTCATTGCAATTTGGAAAACTGTGGCAACATATAGCTTTAAAAGTGCTTAATTTTGTAAATTACTTGTTAAAGATAATTAAAATTTTATTTTTGCATCTAATTCTTAAAAAACAACAATTGCGTGAAATTTTATTAAAATTTTATTTAAAAAATTCTGTTTATATTTTTCCCTAAAAACTGAAAAGAAGAAGAAAGAAAAAATCGATCTTTATTTTTTTTAACTTTTATATTATTTTTCGGTTTTCTAGCCATCCTTAAAATTTTAGATTGGAATTGACGTATGACCAAAGTACTTAGATTATAATGATTTCTAAGATTTAATGTGTTATAAAGTCGGTCTTTATCTATTACGACTTAGTACTTGTTTTTGTTTTATCCTTACAATATGAACCAGTTAAATTATACGTAATACTTACTATTATATACATTAGGGTTCCAACATTTTTACAATTTTTGAAAATTTCAAATCGATCCTATCAATTCCACATAGAGCATAAAAAAGTACGTTGTAAAAGTATGTCGCTTATTGTCGAGCATTAAAAAATTCCGCGGAAAAGCAAGAGCTGCGGTTTATTCCTCTTCAAAATGTTGTACCCAAACATGTAGATTATTAAATAACAAATTAATGTAAATTTGTTTGCGAAATGTTTCAGAAATCGATTTACCACGGAAGATTTGTGCATCTAAATGATCTGAGAAAAAGGTTTTCGTTATTAGAACACTACTGGCTACCACGAAGTGATGGGGCTTAATTTTGGTTATTACCCTAATATACATACATATGTATGTAAAATTATTTGTATATGTATATGTATGTTTGTGTAAATGAGCTTTACATATATGTATATTCATAAATATGTATGTTTTACTAAGCTAATTGTAATGGAGGTTAAGACATGTGTAAACATGTTAAATACACATTTATTCATTAATTGACAAATATAAAATTAAACACACATATTTGTATACTTACAATATACATATGTATAAGTTATTATATATAGGTAAACTTGTATTAGAAATCTTATTTAAGACATACACATGCATGTGTGTATATGTATACGTATGTAGGTAATATTAGCAAACTAGACATTGGTACATAATTAATCATTAACTGAAGCAAATTATTTAATATTACGTACAATTAGGGGTTTTCTACATATATTGGAATATAATCAATCTGTTAATTTCATCAGCTTAAAATTCTATAAACATTATCCATAACGAACACCTTAAAAAACATAAGAGTATACTTAATATAATTAATACAATTATTCATACGCCTACATGGTTAATGGAAAATACTATAGTTTATTTGCCCGCATAATTTAACAAAATTGTTATTTTATATAAACAAAAATTATTATTATATATATTAGTCACAGACATTACCGCAATTGACCTTAGCTCTTTATGTGAGTTATGGTTAATTACAAACTAAAAATAGATGTGTTTTTACCGATGATTATTTGCCTTTTGCTATAAATAGGGGAATTTACGTACTTAGCTTGAAGAAAGTATACTTGTATTATTTTACGTACATAAATATATTGAACGATTAAATTTAATTAAATTAAATGACAAACACAAAATGACTTAAGCCAATGACATGATGGTTTGGGAAAACTTTTAAAACCAATCTGATTCGATTTCAAGTATTTCTAGGTGTTGAAACCGAATCTGATATCGGTTCTTTTTTATCCCCCACAATTTTCTCGGGATATACTATGGAAATGACATTAACGTTTAAGGGTTAATGCCGATGTAATTATAAATAAATAAGGGTTTTATATAAAATGAATAACCATAAAATTAAGTCTATTTCCAAAAATATTAACAAAAATATTTGTCTCCGAAATCCTCTAAATTCAAATCGCAGATACCTGTGAAAATCTGTGAGAGATATTGAACTAATATTTTACTTTTTATTAATTTCGTAGGTGTTTTATAATCCAAAAATATAAATTTAGTGAGGAACCTGCATGATAAATGTTATGTTTCTACTTATGTTCAATATTATAGAAAAGGTTATTTTTAAGTAACCACAAATACCAAAAAGGGTTTTACATATGGTCGTACAAATATATTGTAAAAAGTCTTCACGAACTAGAGAAATAAACAGTTTTTTTGGTCTTCTGAAAACTTGTGTTATTTTAGATAGAGACTATTGAATATCGTCCTTCGATATATATTCTGGGTCCTTATAAATAGCGGAGTCGATTAAGCTATGTCCGCCTATATGTTTGTTGAAATAAGTTTTTAGAAGACCCCCGATATCTTCGAAATCCGAATCTTCAATAATTCTGTCAGACATGCTTTCAAGAAGTTTTCTATTGATAATCAGCAAAGTCGGTCCATAAATAACTAAGATATAAGCAAAAATTTGAGACTACCTCTGAAATTTATAGTTAGTTAAATTTTATATTTCTTACGTCCCTGCAGGAAATGTCAATATTGAAACTGTACTGACTTACTATTGACGCAGTCACCAATACTAGTGACTTATTATACGACATACAATGCTTTTTACTATAGACATTTAACATGTGCGTGTCATTGAAAATCTACTACTGACGTTAGTACTATTGACTAGGTACTTCTTTTGGGACCATATGTAGACATTGGAACCAGTAAATCAAGAGTACTATTTAGCAGTTCTAGTCTACACTTTTGGTACTTTTCTGTAGTAAAAGTCGACAATAAAATTTAAAATTTTGTAAATATTAGATATTTTATTAAAAAATTATTAGGTACGATTTCATTGTTACAGCCTTTTTTTTAATTAAATATAAAAACAAAAAGGTACTATTATTCAGTCTCTCTTAAAAATATTTACAAAGGAAAATGCCTATTTCGCAGTAATTGAGGGGTTCTTGAAAAAAGCTCTCTAAATCTAACAAACGTCGTCCTTGAATATATATGTCGTCTTCTTTTATTATTGCTTAAATTTTTACAGGGATGTCTGATTTAACAGCACAAATATTGTTGGGTTCTTTGGATGAAATTAAACAATCATTGATTTGATCTTCTGCAATGACAGTTCCTTTGAACTTTAATGTTTCTTTTTTAGCTTCGACATATAATTCGTGTTGTTCTCTTTGCACAATTTGTTGAATTATAGAGGTTGGTTTTCGAACATGTTTTTTAAAATTTGCAGTTTATTTTCGAAATCATAGGCCGAAAACGATGTTAGGGGTCCGTAGTCTTCAGCGCAGGCTGCAATATGCAACAAATTGTGCACATTAAAGGAAACACTATTTGGGCCAAACACAATTGGAAAATTTTCAACAAATAACTCAAGCAATTCGTTTGCTACTTTCACGTTACTGTAAACATGCCTTGGACTACTAAGTAGCCGATAAGCACAATGTAAAACCAAAAACTCATAGTATATATCATTGTGAACGTTATTGCAAAGAACAATGGGACCAGTACATGCAAGGAACTGATGAAATTCAGTGGCCTTCCAATGATGTATTTCATCAAGAGATCTAGGTTTTCGTGGAAACTCCTTTGAGAAACTTTTTCTTAACTTAACACATGACTAACATCGAAACGAAATTTTAATTTTCTTGTCATTTAAAAAAATTCACCATTAAAAGAAAGGACATTGAACAATTGAATATAAATTTATTTTTAATAGAAAAAGACCAGAACGAAATTAAATTGTATACGAAGAAACATAAACATTTTAAATCCTTGTCTTAATCTGATACTAAAGCAGATCATAGGGATAGGACTACGGGAGCCTTTGAAGTGCTAGCAACAGTGGGGGGGGCGGGGTTCGGTCCTTTCCTATGATACCGCAGTTCCACTACATGAGTTTTTTGTAGACTCCCTATTTATTTATATTTTTACGGTGTTAGGGCCAGAATGACTAGACTATTTAAAAATTGCCCCTATCTAGTCATAAATCTAAATTTACAGAAAATAAAAAAAAAAGATGTCAAAGAAGATATCCTAATTTAGGTCTCTCTCAGGTGTTATAGAGAGCTAAAGCCTCATAACCCTCGCCTTCCATGTTTCAATGGCTAAAAGTGTTACTTTGAAACCCCACATTTAAAAGAAGCTGAAAGTCTTACACGATTTCCTTATACATATCGAATGAAAACACCCTTATTGGTTTAGATCTAGCATTTCATAATGCTTAATAAACGTTTTATTTAAGAATATTGTAAATAACTAAACAATTTATTTAAATTTATATACATATTCATCCTATTATCAAGCTTTTAAACCGATATAAAAATCTTTTAGCAAATTTTGGAAGAAAACTATTCATTATTATTATTACTTTTAAAATAAAATATAAATTTATAATACCGAACCTTAACGGGTTAATTACTTTAACATTGTTGGCAAAACAAAAAAACCACAATGATAAGAGAAGCAAAAACACTGAGATCACTTTATAAATCACGTATTATTGAAATTGAAATTAAAAGAGAATAATCAAGAACAAAATCAAACATTATCACTCTTGATTTGAACTATGTTAATAACATACCCTTTTTTTCACTGACATTCCAACTAAGCAATAATACTGTAAATCATTTTAATTTAAGAGTATGTAATTAACATACTAATATGTAAATGTTAACCTCTTATGATTTATAAAAAATAAAAGATTTCATTTGTTGTTGCTTCTTTTATACAAATTCAAATGCAAGAAATATGAAATGAGAAGAAAAATGTTGAATCAAACTTACCGCATCATGCGAATCCAATGAAGGCCTCCACAGGAACTTGATGATGTAGGTATTGTAGTTGTTGATGTAAAAGGTTTGTTAAATTATTCTTGCATTTTATAGTATTGCCAATGTATTAGTAAATAGGTTTTAGAATTAGGTTTAGGTTTTAGTTGTTTACATATACATACATAAGAATATAATTGAATAAAGCCGATTTAATAAATTACTGAATCTGTGATATTAGTTTTTAAAATATAGCATAATTTATATAATAATTAGTTAATTTCTTTAGCATAATTTAGGTTATGATATAATATATGGAGATTTAATCTAGAAAATTTTTAAAAACAATTGAAAATTGTTTAACCATTGACATATTCAGATTTTTCATATATTACACCATTTTTTTTATTAGATAAGTTCCATAAAAGAGTTTTAATTATTTAATTTTTAATGAATATTAAAAAAAAATCTTTTTAAATAAAAAAAAACTTATTTTATATTACTTAATAGATTTTTTTAGGTTATTGAAAACTTTACGAAGATTTCAAAGTTGATTATGCAACTTTTTTGGTTACATGTTAAGTTAAGCTTAGTTAATTTCTTTAGAATTTCAAATATCGCTGGTTTTTAAACATTTGGATTAGAAAGATTTTGTTGTAGCAACGATATAATTTGTTAGTATTAGGGTTTATATATCACTGTTTAAGTTCATAATTTTGATTGAACTGTTTGATTTGCAGAAATTTTTAGTAGTTTTATAACAACATTTTTTTTGGCAATGCAAGATTAAATTTAGGATTTAATCTCCATTTGGGAAAACTCTACGAATTTAAGTGATGAAAGATGTTGATTAGCTTGAAAAAATTACATCTTAGAGACGTTTAAAGGCTCTCAAGTTGAAGAATGTTGAGGATTTCGAGCATATTATGATGAAAATCTGGTATTTTTGAAGTTTTTAGTTTCTAATGGTTATTTCCATTGGATTTGGTTCACAATGTAAAGTTGTCTTCAGATATGTTGTGTTAATTTTGAGTTTTTTTTTTTCTCTTTTTTTATCCCATGAAATCTATCGAATGTGGAGGTCATACGGCCCAGGTGAATTCCAGACGATATATTGGCTTTGTCCAATAGTGAGGTTAGGGGCCGTATTAATAATCTCAAAAATTTTTCTCACAAGCTATTTCTAAAGACAAAAATCATTATAAAATTCCACTATGCATCTTTTAATCTAAATTTTACCTTGGATTTGTTTCCGATAATCCAAATTTACTATGTCTATTGCAATCTGTTGCCACTTTATTAAAGAAGTTTACCACTTTATGTAAAAAAAAAATCAACTTTTAAATTTTTCAAAAACTTTTTTTTTTTCTTTTTTTTTTAGACCGATGTTTCTTTATGATGTAAATGGTTTCAAATTGAAGATAAAAAGAATTTTTAGTTTTTAATTATACCTCGTGATATGAAAAAGTGGAATACTTGTAAAACAAAGATCGTAATGATCTAAAATTCGTCTAAAATCGTTGTAATAAAAGGTAGCAGGATTTTAGCGTTGGTAAAGTCCAAATCACTAATATGACCATTTGGGTTACCATTGAATTATATTACTATAGTCAATTAATACTTCCGATTCCTAAATTCATTTCCTTTTTACCTCAAATGTTGTATATCATATATTTTTCTATTTTGTAATGAAATTGAATATATGTATATATTTTATATTATTTCTGATAAAAAAAAAATAGAAAATTAAAACCAGAATTTGTAGGCATTATTTATCCCAATAGTCATTCTTATGACTTTTAGTGCAGACATCAACCATATACTACTTTTCTACATGATCATATACAACTATGTAATCCTCTCAGTAAATAAGATGTAAATATATGGTAAACAAAATAAAACTAAATTACAGCTGTGAATGAACAAGATCATCATGTCAACATTAATAATTTTATTACAAAAAATTATTTTAAAGCTTAACATTAATTTAGAAGACAATAAAACACGACAACCAGTCTGTGGTATAAGAGTTTTTATAAAAGTTTACTGAGTTTAACCAAAGGTAAGACATGTAATAACATAATGGTTAACCCTCTGTGATGTCTTGCAGTTGCCGAAATTTGATTTAAAGGAACCACTTTTTTTCTTTTTTTAGGATAACAAGTCGAATGCTTTTTCAACTGCCGGGAACACTATCTAGATTATATATCACAAGGAAAAGTGTTCCTAAGAGTTTTCATTCGAAAGCTGCTTTATTATGTTATTTCAGAGAAATTTTGGTATTGTCATTTGCTTTACTTATAGTGTTAAGGTGACCATATTTTAATAAAGTTCATAACTAAATAACAAATTACATTTGACCAGTAATACATTTGTCGATAAAAAAATAAATATTAGCGCAAAAGCTCTAGAATGATTTGTAACAAAAAGTTAAAGAATTAAAGCTGAAGAAAATACTGAATACCATTTTCATTTAGGTGCCAATATGATATTTATTTTAATAAATTTTAATTTCGAACCAAATCTTGCTCAAGTTGTTTTGTGTACCAAATGAAAAAATCAAGAAAAAGTAAATAAGTTAAAGACATTGAAAAACGACCATTACAACATCTTCAACAAAATCTTTACAAAAATCTTTAACACATTTTGGTTTAGAAAGGCCTACATATATTCCTATCGGAAATGGTTTAACTTTCTCCTGCACATTAACGATTTTTAAAAGAATTGGCCACAACTGCACTCCCGAACTTTTAAACAATGGGATTCCATCAATGTTGATATCCAGTTCAATTTCGTCGTGATTTTTCAAAACTTGCTCAAATTTTCTTAGCTGACTTTCAATTCCAATGTGGCAATAATTTCCTCCAAAAACTTTTCTGATTGAAAGTTCTTGCCTTTTACCCATCAGCGCTGCAGCTGAGAGAGGCACATCTATACCTTCCTCCTGTAATATAATGAGAAGCTTTTCCAAACATTTTCTGGAAGGGCCTGTCTCAATATACCAATTTTTAATCTTCCAGCGCAAACTATATTTTGGAAAATCTATTTGAGACGACACGGAACATTCAGGCTCCACAAAATTTTCACAATTCACACTTGGACTTATAAGTATCTCATTTTCACTACTTCTAGTTTTATATAAAATTGACTGTTTTTTAATAAACGTTTATAATTTCTTTTACTCATAATTGTTAAATTAACTTACAAAACACTCTTATTCACATTTTCTTGATTTATTTTTTTAAAATTTTGATGACAGCCGCCTTTTTTCCACAAAATAATAAAAACATTAAGAAGAAGCATAGTTTTATTACAGAGCATACATTTTGTAGCTAAAAGTCGACTGGGATTAGCCGTCGAACTTTTTTTTAAAAAAGCCGTCGTCGTTGAATACAAATTTTTTATTTTTTGAATGAATTTAAGAAATTAAAAACGGTTTGTGGTATTTTGATACTTCTGTTGTTTAGAAACATGAATTTTGTGAATAACTACTATACCACAATTTAAAAAACATCCCATTGATAAAAACGATTATGCCGTCGATACATTCTTAATCAGCTGCCGCCACTCACTTGTTCTCAACAATTTTTTTCTCATCAAAGGCAAATAAAAAAAATTGTTGACTCTTCGATCACAACGTCACCATAAAGTCACCAATATAGTCGACAAAACTGGTGACTTGGAGACACTTGTCGACAGGTTTCCTTCAGGGGTAATACAGCTTACATTTGAAGCATGGATGCGAATAAGGGCGTAAAGACCACCTTTTCAAAATCGCGTTTTTTCGCATAATTATATTAAACTAACCTTTTTACATCTATTCATAAAAAATAAATTGAAAAATATAAATTTTTCGCTAAAATAGATAGTTTTAAAAGCACGATTTTTAAATACTATTTATTTTTTTGGGTAAAAAATATTAGCAATTTAATGTATTTTTCTGTAAAAAATCGTATAAATTTTAATTCTAATTGCACCAAATTTGCAGAATGGTTGGAAAACATTTCAAATTTATTAATTTTTTAATTATATTGCAAAAAAGATTATTATTGAATGAATTATTTAAGTATGAAAGTGTGGACAAGAAGAAGGGCGTATATCCATAACTATAGTTATATTTTAAAAAATTATTATATCTTGTTATTTTCGGATTATTTTAGTTAAAGAGGTCCTATCCAATTTGATAATGAACTAAGATAATAATGTGGTTCGCTGATTTTGACAATAACGCAATAAGGTGCGATTTAAAGATTTTTCTAAGTACAATTTTTACTATCCTATTGTTATTATACTATTTTTATATGCATATTACTATAATTGATTGATTAATATACCAAAAAAATCTGAAAACCGCTTATAGCAAACAATTTTTTAAATATATAGAAAAATTTAACTGTCCTTACACCCTTTGAATACTTTTAAGCCAGAACGAATAGGTGGGACTTTTTAGGTTTTTGTTTTAATTACTTATAAGGATAATGAATGATGTCCTTGAAACTTTAGCAAATAATGCTCTAGACTGTTATGTTGAGGCTGTCCAAGTTTTATATAATAAAATAATTAAGAAGTATATAAAAATAACATTTATTTATATATACTTTCAACTAAAATATATGGATATATGCCCTTATTCCATTTTAGCAAAATTTCAAGTATTAATTTTGGCAAGTTTTGACTCGAATTTTTTACTGAGTTTTAGCACAGGGATAGATGTGAGTTATATTTATGCATATATGTGAAAAAAGTAGGAAAAAATGCCGATTTTAAAGTTTTATGATGTTTTTATCGTCTCCTGTAAAATTTCCCAAATGGTTTATACGCCCTTATTCGGCTCCATGCTCCATTTGTTTGTGTGTATGCTATGTGTGACATATGTGCAGAAATACAAGTCGATGCGTTACCCACCAAAAGAACAAAATTTATATGAAATAAATAAACTATTGTCTTATAACACTGGTTTACAAATAAAACATATATTTTGTAATGGACGATTATTTATCAAAACGAAAAAAAAAAACTTCTTTTTAAATTTTCTGTGTTTTTTCTTTAATTTATTAACATCATAAAATAAATACTTTAAAATTCTTTCACTGAAATATTTGTTTTAAAAATTACATTAAATAAAATATTTAAATTCTAACGGCAAAGTTTTGTGAATTTTATTTCACCTCACAACCGTTGCACTCATTCAAAAACAGGGTAGGTAAAAATATCGCTCGCGATCGCTATTTTATTTATATCGCTCGTTTTAAAATTCAAAATCGCGAGTTTTATTTTTCAACACGCGAGCACAATTTTAATTAGAGTTTTATGTGTTTTGCATTCGCTTCGTAAGCGATATTTACATGTTTTTCTTTTTTCAACTCGCTTACGAGCGAGTGGAAAACTAGTTGAATTCGAGTTAAATTCGAGCCGAAAATCAGCAAAATGTGTGTGCAAGAAACATGTTCTGTTGTGGTAGTAAAAAAGAACCAATAATATGGGAAATAATTATGTATGTGTGATTGTGTAGCCGTAGGTTTTATGACAGTCTGACAAAGCAAAAGTGGGAAAGTATAAGAAATATATTGTCTACCTTTTTATTTAAATGTGTATGTTTTTTATCTGTAGTTATGTATGTACATATGTATGTATATTGATGGACATGCAAGTGATCTTTAAAAATTTTTTTTATTTATTACTGCCGGTTTCTCTAAATGCGAAAGAACATTTTCTTTCTTACAATATATTGAAAACAACAAATAAATTTAAGATTTTGTTTTTTTTCAATATATTTATAAGAAAGAAAATGTTGTTTCGATATTGTGAAACAGGCAGTTAGATTATTGATTGTGAATCATGTATGTATGTATGTATGTATGTATGTATGTATGTATGTATGTATGTATGTTATGTATGTATGTATGTGTTTATGTATGTATGTATGTCTGTCTGTTTATGTATGTCTGTATGTATGTATGTTGTATGTCTGTCTGTCTGTATGTATGTATGTATGTATGTATGTCTGTCTGTTATGTCTGTCTGTCTGTCTGTATGTCTATGTCTGTCTATGTATGTCTGTATGTCTGTCTGTCTGTCTGTCTGTATGTCTGTCTGTCTGTCTGTCTGTCTGTCTTTCTGTTCTGTCTGTATGTCTTCTGTTCTGTCTGTCTGTCTGTCTGTCTTGTCTGTCTGTCTGTCTGTCTGTCTGTCTGTCGTCTGTCTGTCTGTAGTCTTCTGTCTGTCTGTCTGTCTGTCTGTCTGTATGCCTGTCTGTCTGTCTGTCTGTCTGTCTGTCTGTCTTGTCTGTCTGTCTGTCTGTCTGTCTGTCTGTCTGTCTGTCTCTCTTGTATGTCTGTCTGTTGTCTTCTGTCTGTCTGTCTGTCTGTCTGTCTGTCCGCCGTGTCTCCTCCTTTGCGCCCCTCCTGTCCGTCCCTCCTGTCTTTGCGTCCCTCCTTTTCCTGGCCCCTTATTTGGTTCTGTCCTCTTTCTCTCTCCCTTGCTTCTGCCTTCTCCTTTCCTTTCTTCCATTTCATTATCCCCCTCGCGATTAACTCGTTTTGACTCGAATCGCGAGCGAGTTTCTCTTTAAGCTCTTTAATTTTCAACTCTTCGCGAGTTTAAAATTAAACCTCGCGAGTCGAATAGATTTATTCGCCGGAAATAAATTATTTAATCGCTCGAATTAAACTCGCTCGCGAGCGAATTGAATTCGATCGCTATCTGTACCCTGTTCAAAAATCACAAGTTAGCCTCATTGGAAAATGCAACTTTGTTTTTGACGCACATAAACGCATATAATCGCATGTCAGAAAACGCACTTCAACAAGCATTAAAGCATGGTTTTTCGTAACCAAAGTTTTTGGCGTTCTTTTCTAATTTGGACTTTATAGTGAGAACATTAATTAATAAAATTAACGCATATTATTTATCCAGGACACTATTCTTATATTTTTATACCCTTCACCTTCGTGAGAAGGGTATATATAAGTTTGTCATTCCGTTTGTAATTTCTATAATATAATTTTCCGACCCTATAAAGTATATATATTCTGGATCCTTATAGATAGCGGAGTCGATTAAGCCATGTCCGTCTGTCTGTCTGTTGAAATTAGTTTTTAGAGGACCCCAGATATCGGCGAGATCCGAATCTTCAATAATTCTGTTAGACATGCTTTCGAGAAGATCGCTATTTAAAATCAGCAAAATCGGTCCATAAATGACGGAGATATAAGCAAAAATCCGAGACAACCTCTGAAAATTTCATTAAAAAAGACAATTTTTTCATGCTTTGATTAATAAGCAACAACAACAACACTGCTTATTCATTGAGTATTTCGTTTCACATGTTTGGATGGCTGTGTGTTTCATTGGCATGTGTATATTGTTTTTGTTTCTTGGTGTATTCAGTTTCGTATGTTTGGATGTCTGTTGGTTTGATTGCGTTGTGTATTTTGTTTTTTCGAGTATTTCGTTTCGTATGTTTGGATGGCTGTGTGTTTCATTGCCTTGTGTATATTGTTTTTGTTTCTTGGTGTATTCAGTTTTGTATGTTTGGATGGCTGTGTGTTTCATTGCCTTGTGTATATTGTTTTTATTTGTTGGTGTACAGTTTCGTATGTTTGATGTCTGTTGATTTTACTCAGTAAAGTGTATTTTGTTTTTTGAGTGTTTATTTCGTTTAGCGTTACATACATTAAGGGATAAATATGGACTAAATTGTTGTAGCTATCTGCGACCCTATTAAAATTTTGATATAAATCATAGTTTTAGAAATTAAACAAATATGTAATATATGACAAAATCTTTATTTATGAACAAAACTCAATGAAATTTCAACGCTTGTTAAATTTGTCATTTTAAATAAGAAAATGCAAAAAAAATTTGAAAAGGTCAAAGGGCATTCCGCAATTCCCAAAAATAGGAATGAAAATCCCAAAAATGGGATTTTTTACTTTTTTGCCCATAGGGTCCACATTTCTTTCAGGGCTGGGAAAATACTTTTGGAGTAAATAGAAAACATATTGAAGTTTCCAAAACTGCTTTCAGTTTTCTGATCCCAGCTTTGGGATTTTATACATGTCGCCCAAAGTTGAAGTTTTGATAAAAAATAGGTCATATTCGGAAGGACGCAGTGGCAACATTTTGAAAAAAATAGGACAAGTTTTTACGCCAAAGCGTTCTGCGTAAAGATACCTTTTAGAAAACTATAAAATTGTTATATGTTCTTAAAGAAAATTTATTTTATTAATAAAAGAGTTAAGACACATTTTTGGCAAAAAAAACGCCAAAAATCTAAAATTTTTTGAATTTTTAAATTAAAAAACGTATATTTTTGGATCTGTAAATGATATTGATCTGAAATTTTTTGTATATTATTGGAAATTTTGTTGTCTAACTAACAAGAAATTGAGTCCATTTGGTCCAAAATTACGCCCGGTATTCAAAAAAAGGCGGACCAAGGTATGGTAAATTTTGTATCACTAAATTTTTAAATGCCTATAACTCGGATATTATAAGAGATAAGTAGTATGTCCAAGCATGTTTTTTCAAGATCTCGTCGAGCGCTTTCAGAAAAAATGGCACGAGTTTACATGTCGTAGGTACCCTACTTTGAGCCGCCACAGCGCCGTCCCTGGGGCATCTGCAGGTTCATCTTCAAAACTTAAACTCGAATACTCCTTGGCTACGCTCAAGCCAAATTTTATCCCGATCGGATCAGCCGTTTAGAAATGCCAGATTTATTTCCAAAAAAATTCCATTCTGCCCCACTGTGCATCCTTTAAGTATACTGTTTCTTCAAACTTATAAATTGTGGAAAAACTTATTTAGAAGACTACGAGCATTTGGGCAGGTATATATTCCCAAAATAACATCAGGGAATTCATATTTCTCGCCTCCGCTGTAGCTTCTTTTACTGCGAATTTATAAAAAAGCCAGTTCTCATAGCATTTGAGCTTTTTCACAAGTCATCATTATATACACCTTTCAACGAAGAAGCAACTAAATCAGACAACACAAAATTATCAAATTAGTAAACAGCAAAAATCCCTAAAAATACACACTGGATTATCAGGAAAAGAAATCTGGGAACATAGCCTTCTGAGTCTCCAAAATCTTACCTAGACTGAAATTTCCAGACCATATCGACATTCATCCGAGGAAAAATATTCCGATTGTTCACTATTTGTGTTCCTATATAGTTTACGTAAGAAAGTGCAAGGTTAAGATTTTTTTTCAGTGGTTTGATTTTGATTCTGAAAAAAATGTTAATTATCTACATATCTATATATCCTCGTCGTAATATGTACGATTTGTAAAAAATTTCAAGTAAAAATAAAAAACTGTGAAAATATTACATATCTACAGGAATATAAATATTTAAAACCTAATCTTAATATCTAAAAACTAAAAGATTAAAACCACATATACGTATAAAATCTAAAACTATAAAAAAAACTTAACCTATATTGCACCTAAAATATCACAGTTTGAATCATTTAATCACCTAAAATTGTCCTTCTTTTTAAGTTAAGTTAATATAAAGGAATCATCTTATACATTCATATTATGGAAAGCAAAATAGTATCATCAAATTAAATATAATCAATTTAAAACCCAGCCAAAAGCAGTCTGACGAGGCCTCATCATTCGGCGGTTCCAGTATTGCGCGGGTGAGTAAAAAGTTCGTTTCTTTATAATATTAATTTGCATATATTTTTATTAAATCTCATTAAAAGTTGAAGCTGTAGTTTATAAATTACAATAATCAAATCTTTAACTTGTGTTCTACATATTCCTTGCTTTGCTTACTGTGCATGACAAAGTCAAAGAAGAACAAGAAATAAAATCAAATTTATTTCTTTGTTTTATTACACACTTTTGTTTTTTCGTTTACGCACAATAATTCCAAAGTAATAAATATGTAAAAAACAATTAAAAATTAAAACAGAGAAAACAAAAAACAGAAATACAGAAAAAAATCATAAAAACCAAAAGCTTATGTGATGATCATTTAAGGTTGTCAATGATCTCAGTCTCTTACTTGATTATTGTATTTTATTACTACAGTGTTGTCCAATAAATATAGAGAAAACTAGGGTTGTTAAATTAATTGCATTTGAGTTACAATTATTAAGCTACATTTATTAACTAGCTATTATTAAAAAAAATATTTATATCAATTATTATTATTAGTGATTATTTTTATATGAGAATTTATAAATTTTCAACAACTAATGTTTAGTTAAATTTTTTATATAATGTGTCTTCCCGCATATGTTTGAATAAATGTTTATTGAATTATGAAATTTTAAATCTTTTTAAAGTTTTCGCTATGAGATAGAAAAGTAAGTGCAGTAGTAGTTAGGGATCTTATAAATTTCGCCAGTAAGATTATCGAATGGGAGGGTTGTGAGGCGATTATCTAATATAATTATATAATAGTTAATTAAACATTATATAATAGTTAATTAAACATTTTTATTTTTTAATTTTGCATCACCCTTCAGGAGTGATGGTAAAATACACATTTAGGGAATATCTCTCACAATTTATTTCTTCAATGTGATTTATATTTTGTCCGAAAAAATCTTGGAAGTTTGAGTGCTAAACTTGACATCTATTCACAAAGATTTATGATGATTTCAACGGAATTTTAATATTTTTGTGATATGAAAACCGTCGTTATAGTGATGTAACTAACCTAATAAAAATTGTTAATATAAAAATAACTAAAGCTCTAAATATTAAACGGTTGTATTCATAAAAAGTTAATTTATGTTTATTAAACATTATTAAGCAAAATCCCCGAAATGGTATTCATAAACGTCAAATAGCTTAAAATACCTTCAATAAACCAATGACAAATAGAAAAAAATTTATTGTACGCTCGACCCTACTTTAAGCCAACAATAAGTTGAATTCTTACAAATTTTGTCTCTGATTAAGCTTTTTTCATTAATTTTAGGTTGAAGACGAAAACTAATCATGTTTTATTCTGAAATGAAATCTAAAACTTGTAATTTTAACGTTTACAAATTTGTAAATAAAATTCCAGATAAATTTTAAAAGTTTATATTTTGGTGAAAAAACTAAAATCTAGGCATTATTGGATTAATAGATGAATATTTGACAGTATTCCAGTTGGTCAATACTATTTTTGGCAATTTGGAAATGCCCGCCTGTCAATCAAATCATGGCCACAATCATTTTATTTGTCTTTTTCATATTTTATTCGCTAAATATAAAGCCATGAAGTAATTAAGAGTGTAAATTATATTGATTAGTGTTCTATCAATGCAAAATATCTTCTCCGGCAATAAAATGTAGTCTTTTATCAAAGAAATTTATCAGTATTTGCAAAAATTAATTAAAAATTGCTATAAAAATAAGTAAAAATAACAAAATGTGCATAGTGTTTATTTTGTCACAAAATATTCGTTATTCGAATACTTTTAATTATAATTAAAAATATATATGTTATATTCATTCATCTGAACTAAATATATATTTTGTAGCCATGTATACATTTATTTTTCTTAAAAGTTCGTTCTTATTTTCAAAAATGTGTTATAACCAAAAATATAAAACCGACTCAACGAATATTTTATCCTAATTGTTCGCAACACTAACATAGAAAATGACAGCCAAATTGTACAGTGATGCCAAGTTAAACAATAAACAGCACAATAGTTAATGTAGGTTTATTATTTATTTATGAATACCACAATTTTATTAATGGCTTTTAAGTCTAAAGTGTACTTTAACTATTGTGTGATTTAAATCTAAAATAAGCATTTTTTATGAATACAACTGTAAATGTTTTCTTCCATTTTCTTTAGTAATGAATAATTAAAAAATGTATGTCCCAGATTTTTTTAAATATTTTTTGGACTTATATGGACTAAATAAAGAATCCCATATAGGTTTTATATCCTGAAGAAATCGTTGTAAACTAGTGTAATTATTGAAGTTTAATATTGGTGAGAAATTATATTTTCATTGAAACTAAATGGTTTTTAATGGCCAGTTTCAAAGTTCATTATGTTTGTAAACACTTTGTAAGATAATAAATAAAACCTGTTTAGCCGAATGGCTAAATGATATTATGGGTTTCGTTACAATTTTGAAATTACATATTTATTTAAAAATTTTTATTAAGCATAACCATTAATACCATTACACAGTGGGGCAGAATGGAAATTTTTTGGAAATAAATCCGGCATTTCTAAACGGCTGATCCGATCGGGATAAAATTTGGCGTGAGCGTAGCCAAGGAGTATTCGAGTTTAAGTTTTGAAGATGAACCCTGCAGATGCCCCAGGGACGGCGCTGTGGCGGCTCAAAGTAGGGTACCTACGACATGTAAAATTTTTAAACTCGTGCCATTTTTTTGTTTTTCACCCAAATACAAAGATTTTTTATTTTGTGAAAGCGCTCGACGAGATCTTGAAAAAACATGCTTGGACATACTACTTATCTCTTATAATATCCGAGTTATAGGCATTTAAAAATTTAGTGATACAAAATTTACCATACCTTGGTCCGCCTTTTTTTGAATACCGGGCGTAATTTTGGACCAATGGACTCAATTTTTTCTTGTTAGTTAGACAACAAAATTTCCAATAATATACAAAAAATTTCAGATCAATATCGTTTACAGATCCAAAAATATACGTTTTTTAATTTAAAAATTCAAAAAATTTTAGATTTTTGGCGTTTTTTTGCCAAAAATGTGTCTTAACTCTTTT
>NW_023995739.1:10000-88248 GCF_015586225.1 Lucilia sericata | reverse complement strand
TAGTTAGTTAGTTTAGTACTTAGTTAGTTAGTTAGTTAGTTAGTAGTTAGTTAGTTAGTTAGTTAGTTCGTTAGTTAGTTAGTTAGTTAGTTAGTTAGTTAGTTAGTTAGTTAGTTAGTTAGTTAGGTTAGTTAGTTAGTTCGTTAGTTAGTTAGTTAGTTTAGTTAGTTAGTTAGTTAGTTAGTTAGTTAGTTAGTTAGTTAGTTAGTTAGTTTAGTTAGTTAGTTAGTTAGTTAGTTAGTTAGTTAGTTAGTTAGTTAGTAGTTAGTTAGTTAGTTAGTTAGTTAGTTAGTTAGTTAGTAGTTAGTTAGTTAGTTAGTTAGTTAGTTAGTTAGTAGTTAGTTAGTTAGTTAGTTAGTTAGTTAGTTAGTTAGTTAGTAGTAGTTAGTTAGTTTAGTTAGTAGTTAGTTAGTTAGTAGTAGTTAGTTAGTTAGTTAGTTAGTTAGTTAGTTAGTTAGTTAGTTAGTTAGTTAGGTAGTTAGTTAGTTAGTTAGTTAGTTAGTTAGTTAGTTAGTTAGTTAGTTAGTTAGTTAGTTAGTTAGTTAGTAGTTAGTTAGTTAGTTAGTTAGTTAGTTAGTTAGTTAGTTAGTTAGTTAGTTAGTAGTAGTTAGTTAGTTAGTTAGTTAGTTAGTTAGTTAGTAGTTAGTTAGTTAGTTAGTTAGTTAGTTAGTTAGGTTAGTTAGTTAGTTAGTTAGTTAGTTAGTTAGTTAGTTAGTTAGTTAGTTAGTTAGTTAGTTAGTAGTTAGTAGTAGTTAGGTTAGTTAGTTAGTTAGTTAGTTAGTTAGTTAGTTAGTATTTAGTTAGTTAGTTAGTTAGTTAGTTAGTTAGTTAGTTAGTTAGTTAGTTAGTTAGTTAGTTAGTTAGTTAGTTAGTAGTTAGTTAGTAGTTAGTTAGTTAGTTAGTTAGTTAGTTAGTTAGTTAGTTAGTTAGTTAGTTAGTTAGTTAGTTAGTTAGTTAGTAGTTAGTTAGTTAGTTAGTTAGTTAGTTAGTTAGTTAGTTAGTTAGTTAGTTAGTTAGTTAGTTAGTTAGTTAGTTAGTAGTTAGTTAGTTAGTTAGTTAGTTAGTTAGTTAGTTAGTTAGTTAGTTAGTTAGTTAGTAGTTAGTTAGTTAGTTAGTTAGTTAGTTAGTTAGTTAGTTAGTTAGTAGTTAGTTAGTTAGTTAGTTAGTTAGTTAGTTAGTAGTTAGTTAGTTAGTTAGTTAGTTAGTTAGTTAGTTAGTTAGTTAGTTAGTTAGTTAGTTAGTTAGTTAGTTAGTTAGTTAGTTAGTTAGTTAGTTAGTTAGTTAGTTAGTTAGTTAGTTAGTTAGTTAGTTAGTTAGTAGTTAGTTAGTTAGTTAGTTAGTTAGTTAGTTAGTTAGTTAGTTAGTTAGTTAGTTAGTTAGTTAGTTAGTTAGTTAGTTAGTTAGTAGTTAGTAGTTAGTTAGTTAGTTAGTTAGTTAGTTAGTTAGTTAGTTAGTTAGTTAGTTAGTAGTTAGTTAGTTAGTTAGTTAGTTAGTTAGTTAGTTAGTTAGTTAGTTAGTTAGTAGTTAGTTAGTTAGTTAGTTAGTTAGTTAGTTAGTTAGTTAGTTAGTTAGTTAGTTAGTTAGTTAGTTAGTTAGTTAGTCTTAGTTAGTAGTTAGTTAGTTAGTTAGTTAGTTAGTTAGTTAGTTAGTTAGTTAGTAGTTAGTTAGTTAGTTAGTTAGTTAGTTAGTTAGTTAGTTAGTTAGTTAGTTAGTTAGTTAGTTAGTTAGTAGTTAGTTAGTTAGTTAGTAGTTAGTTAGTTAGTTAGTTAGTTAGTTAGTTAGTTAGTTAGTTAGTTAGTTAGTTAGTTAGTTAGTTAGTTAGTTAGTTAGTTAGTTAGTTAGTTAGTTAGTTAGTAGTTAGTTAGTTAGTTAGTTAGTTAGTAGTTAGTTAGTTAGTTCTCTTGTTTGCTGGGTTGTAAATTTACACACCTACAACTACTACATGCAACAGATTTCATTGCCAAATATTTGGTTATGGTTAAAATGTTTGGTTTATGTGTATTTAAAATACAAAATTTTAATTGCAAATTCATGTCAAAATCTACTCATTAATTTAGTTACATACTTCGAAACAGAGTATATGTTTATAGGTATTTAGGACGTCATGTGACAAGTATTTGTCAACATTGCATGCAACAGCATGCAATATTCGCCTTAAACTAATTATTGAAAAATGAGTCAATAAAATAAATAAATTAATAAATTAATTAGGATTGTACAATTTCCAAAATATTTTGTTGACTAAATTCCTGGATCAATATTTATTAGTATGTGGGTAATCTAGTCAAAAAAGGTTTATTTATTAACAAAACATTTCAATAACAATTTAAGAAATACTAACCAACTTCATACGAATTAATATAATAATTAATTAATTAATTAGATGACAATGTTAACGTAATAGTTTATTGCTATTAGATTCCTTCGTGATTGTCAATTTTCTGAGAATTCGAGTAACCAGCACTAACTGCATCAAAATTTAGTTAGTGGCCGTATAAACGTAAAAATTTAGAACATTAATAACAAATTAAGAATCTTTTAAATGAAAGCGTAAAATTTGTATACAACTAATTTTGATTTTCAAATGATTTCATATAAAATAGCTTTAAAATATTTGACAAGTTAATATTTAATGAAAATAACATTATATTTGAAAACTTTCCAGGACTGTAGTCTATTTTTAAAAATTTCAAAATAGTTTTCTAATATAAATAATAATTCATATTAACCAACTTCATCAAAAAAAAAAAACTTTATTATTTTGTTTTACTAATTATAGTTAGTAAAAAAGTTTTGTTATGTTATGCATATAATAAGGTAGTCCCAACAACATATAGTTATTAAAAGCGAACTAAAACTAAAACCAGAACTGAACTAGAACAGAACTAGAACTGAATAGGAACGGAATTAGAACTGAACTAGAACTGAACTAGAACTGAACTAGAACTGAACTGAACTAGAACTGAGAACGACTAGAACTGACTAGAACTGAACTGAACTGAACAAACTGAACTAGAACTGAACTAGAACTGAACTAGAACTGAACTAGAACTGAACTAGAACTGAACTAGAAACTGACTAGAACTAGAACTGAACTAGAACTGAACTAGAACTAGAACTGAACTAGAACTGAACTAGAACTGAACTAGAACTAGAACTGAACTAGAACTAGAACTGACTAGAACTGAACTAGAACTGAACTAGAACTGAACTAGAACTGAACTAGAAAACTGAACGAGAACTGAACTAGAACTGAACTAGAACTGAACTAGAACTGAACTAGAACTGAACTAGACTGAACTAGAACTGAACTAGAACTGAACTAGAACTGAACTAGAACTGAACTAGAACTGAACTAGAACTGAACTAGAACTGAACTAGAAACTGAACTAGAACTGAACTAGAACTGAACTAGAACTGAACTAGAATGAACTAGAACTGAACTAGAACTGAACTAGAACTGAACTAGAACTGAACTAGAAATGAACTAGAACTGAACTAGAACTGAACTAGAACTGAACTAGAACTGAACTAGAACTGAACTAGAACTGAACGAAACTGAACTAGAACTGAACTAGAACTGAACTAGAACTGAACTAGAACTGAACTAGAACTGAACTAGAACGAAACTGAACTAGAACTGAACTAGAACTGAACTAGAACTGAACTAGAACTGAACTAGAACTGAACTAGAACTGAACTAGAACTGAACTAGAACTGAACTAGAACTGAAACTAGAACTGAACTAGAACTGAACTAGAACTGAACTAGAACTGAACTAGAACTGAACTAGAACTGAACTAGAACTGAACTAGAACTGAACTAGAACTGAATAGAACTGAACTAGAACTGAACTAGAACTGAACTAGAACTGAACTAGAACTGAACTAGAACTAGAACTGAACTAGAACTGAACTAGAACTGAACTAGAACTGAACTAGAACTGAACTAGAACTGAACTAGAACTGAACTAGAACTGAACTAGAACTGAACTAGAACTGAACTAGAACTGAACTAGAACTGAACTAGAACTCAACTAATACTGGCTATTCGCCATAAAATCCATATTACCCTATTGTGAGGATATGTTTGTTCGTACTTTTTTATTAAATTGATGATGCGTTTACTTTTTTATAAATAATTTTTTTTAATTACTTGTCTAATTTCTCATTTCTGCTGTAGACAATTTTCACTTAATTTAGCTATAGTTTCTATTTAAGTTTGTTAAGTTACTTTTTTCACAAAATAAATTACTTTCGCCTTTTGAGTAGTTTATTACAATATTTAAAGTGATGACACTGTTTTTTGTATCTGTGTCATGAGTTGGTGCCTAGGATTTTAGTTACATTTTTTTACACGCTCAACTTGTTGGAATTTTTTACATATAATCGTTAGTGTAATTTTAAGCTTAAGTAAGAAAATGTGTTTAAAGGACTAATAGGAAAATGGAAAAGTGATGGACTTTAAAATAACTTAAGATGTAAAAGTGAAAAATAACATTTTAAACATTTTTTTTTAAATCGAGCTAAAGTAGTAAGTAATTCCTTTAAGAATTACTTTTCTTGCAGTGAAATCAATTATTTTGATATCAATTTCCTATTAGCATGCTTTTAGGAGCACATTGTGTGCTCATTAGGGTGTCGTCGTTTTTTCTTATATAATATCAGATTTTATTCTTAAGGATAAACCCCAAACGACATCTTTTGCAACAATTGCAGTAAGCTTTTTTGGAAGCCACCTTATGGAACATAAGTACTACAAACTATTTAAACAACAATGAATTGCATCTTTACACATGTTACTGGCAACTACCACACATCCTGACTCACTCTTATACGAAATAGTTTGCTTCCCTTTTTTTAATTTGATAACTTGTCATCCATTTACTATATGGTCTACTGTATTCAGTCTCTCTGTGGTTAAGTGTTAAATGTTGTATGTTTGTGTTAATGTGTGTTTGCGTGTGTCTGTATGTTTAAGTTTTAATGGTAAAACTGAAACACACAAGCAAGCAAATACTCTTAAATACAAACACCAACTTATCTACACCAACAAAACCGAAACGTTTATTTACTCATGGATGTAGTTAGCATACTTTAAGGGGTATATATATGTAGCCCTGTGCAGCATACTTTTAGGAGGTAGTCGTTTTTGTCTTTGTGTGTATGAGTATGTAGCAATACAGATTCTAAAGAGTTTAATACTTTTTTTATTCTACAAAAATTTGCATAAAATTGCATGAACCCTAAGTGAGGTATTTATTAAAAATTTTTCATGTAATTTTTTTTATTTTTTTTTTTCAATTTTATAAAGAATTCAAATTTGTTTCTGACTTGGTTTTACAAAATGAAAAATTAATTAATTTTATTTTTAGTAATTCTATTTATTTTAATTAATTTTTTTAGTTTAGGATAAACGGCAATTTATGTGGAAAATATTATTAGAAGATATTTCTTATTTAAAATAAAAATTAATTTCGTTAGTGATGGCTAAATAATTATAAAATATTTTTAACAGTTATAAATAAGTGCAGAGCTCAAACTGTCAATCCTTTTATATATTTCTGTTAATACGCATTTCTCCCCATAATCCTTATTGTTATTCAAATATATTAATACTTTTCATTTTAAACGCATTTTTATGCTAAAACCTTTTCATTGCCGTCGAGGTTTAAATTCATAATTATTTTTGTTTTCTGTTTAGAATGATGATGTTGTCGATTTTTTATTAGACAGCTAGATGATAGACACATAGAATATAATATTATTTGGAGTGATTGATTGATTTACAGAGATTATCAAGTTTATTATGATGTTACGCGCATCATATTAACATGCTTAAGTAAATACATGTACAGTTAACAAATTTATTAATTTTATTTTGTGTTGAAATTTTTCTTTCATTCTAGATATTAACTGATGCAGACAGATTCTATCAACAAATTTTCAATGTTTTATAGTAAGTCAAAATATTTGTTAAGTTATTATTTTCATCACTCCCCTAGAAATCAAGCAAATATATATTGGACTAAAAAATATAAAAAAAAACTAAACTATAGATTATAGATAGACTTGACTCTTAACGAAACTACAGACTAGACTATAAAATAGACTACAGACTAGACTATAGAATGGACCATAGACTGTAGACTAGATTAAAGGCCAGACTATAAATTACGCTATAGACCAGAATTTAGATTGCAGGCCACATTATTGACCAGACTATAGATTAGACAATACTAGAGACTATACACTATACTATAGACCAGACTATAGACTAGACTATAAATTACACCAGACCAGACTATAGATTAGACAATACTAGACTATAGACTAGACTACAGACTAGACTATAGACTAGACTATAGACTAGACTATAGACTAGACTAGACTAGACTAGACTAGACTAGACTATAGACTAGACTATAGACTAGACTATAGACTAGAACATAGACTAGACTATAGACTAGACTATAGACTAGACTATAGACTAGACTATAGACTAGACTATAGACTAGACTATAGACTAGACTATAGACTAGACTATAGACTAGACTATAGACTAGACTATAGACTAGACTATAGACTAACTATAGACTAGACTATAGACTAGACTATAGACTAGACTATAGACTAGACTATTAGACCTAGACTATAGACTAGACTATAGACTAGACTATAGACTAGACTATAGACTAGAACTATAGACTAGACTATAGACTAGACTATAGACTAGACTATAGACTAGACTATAGACTAGACTATAGACTAGACTATAGACTAGACTATAGACTAGACTATAGACTAAACTATAGACTAGACTATAGACTAAACTATAGACTAGACTATAGACTAGGACTATAGACTAGCATAGACTATAGACTAGACTATAGACTAACTATAGACTATAGACTAGACTATAGACTAGACTATAGACTAGACTATAGACTAGACTATAGACTAGACTATAGACTAGACTATAGACTAGACTATAGACTAGACTATAGACTAGACTATAGACTAGACTATAGACTAGACTATAGACTAGACTATAGACTAGACTATAGACTAGACTATAGACTAGACTATAGACTAGACTATAGACTAGACTATAGACTAGACTATAGACTAGACTATAGACTAGACTATAGACTAGACTATAGACTAGACTATAGACTAGACTATAGACTAGACTATAGACTAGACTATAGACTAGACTATAGACTAGACTATAGACTAGACTATAGACTAGACTATAGACTAGACTATAGACTAGACTATAGACTAGACTATAGACTAGACTATAGACTAGACTATAGACTAGACTATAGACTAGACTATAGACTAGACTATAGACTAGACTATAGACTAGACTATAGACTAGACTATAGACTAGACTATAGACTAGACTATAGACTAGACTATAGCCTAGACTATAGACTAGACTATAGACTAGACTATAGACTAGACTATAGACTAGACTGTAGACTAGACTAGATTTTCTGATATTTCTGAAATATATTTAGATATTTCTGAATTATAATTAGAAAGTTTTGAAATATAATTAGAAATTTCTGAACCATAATTAGAGATTTCTGAAGTATAATTAGAAATTTTTGAAATATAATTAGAAATTTCTGAATTACAACTGGAAATGGTATGGTGTATATTCATGTCTATATAGTGTAATCTATAGTCTTATATATCGAGGGACTATATTCAATAGTCGCTATCTATAATTTTCATGAAAATAAGATTTTGATAGCAAAATATCCAGCAAACGATCTTGCATCAGTGATATAAATTTCAAAGACAAGAACATATTTTTGGCAATTTTCTAGAAAACTCTCTATCTATTCCAAAAATAACTTTAAACTCTATCCGTTTGGATAATTTTCTGTTTCAAAACAAGTTTTCGTACTAATTTGAACATGTTGAACACAAATAAATAAAAATATTTAAAATCGGCTTAATACTTTTCGAGATATCGCGCATTAGTGTGTTTAACCATATAACATTGATATTGGACCAAAACATTACACTCTGGTGCTTTTTTTTAACAATTTGCTTTCTTTTACTCCATTAAAGTGCATAAAATATAATAGGGTAATTTCAAAAAATTTCGAACAAAATAAGTTGGATTTTGAACATGACCCTCTCCGATTACGATCAAATTCGGTACACATGTTCTTCATGTAATTACTTATTCTATTCTTCATGTATTATTTAAGATAGAGACTATTGAATATAGTCTCTCGATATATAGTTTAGTCTATGATCTGATCTAAAGTCTAGTCTATTATCCCTTTTCAATCTTTTTAGAATATAAAGTGTCGAGTGTGAAAACTAGTATGCTGTCCATTGTCTAGTCTATATTCTAGTCTAATTTAGAGTCTAGTAAAATGCATGCATTTGGTATACATCTAAAGGAAATCTCCCCTTAAATATAGTATTTTATTAAACTCTTTTTAAAAAGGTACTTTGCAGATTACTGTCCAAAGTTTTGCAAAACTTTTCCTTTGTATTTTCCATACAAATGCAATCCATTATGAAAGAAATCATAAAATGAACATATACAACTTTTGACAGTAAGTCACATGAAAAACAAAATTATTTTTAATTTACTTTAGAAACTACAAACCAAAATTTAAACAATGAAAAATACATTCATACATATAGTAACACAAACTAAATATTTACATTCATATGACTCAGTGTGTTAAAAAGTTTCAACTATATTTTATTTTAATTAGTCAGATAAAAGTTAGAAAATAAAACAATCACAAACTATCATCAGTGCCATGCATTTATTTATAATGGTTGTTTTAAATAACATTTTCTGGAAAAATTTCTCAACTAAATTTTAATAATTTGATATTGTTGATATTAATTTATAAATATTTTATATTAAAAATTAATATTTTTATCATATTCTATTAGGAATATGAAAAGGAATAATTTTTATGAAATATATGTGACCTTATGTGACCCTATATGTAGATTGTGGTGTTTTGATTGTACATTGAGGTTTTTCATTTATTCATTTTCTTTCTAAATTACAAAATCAATAAATTTTTAACGTTAGATACAGAGTCTTTTTATAACAGACCGAATAAAGAAAATAATGAATAAAAGAACGACACGCCAAATATATCTAAATATTTATCTATTGTCTGCTGTAATGTCTAGTCGTACATACGGGTATCTATAAAAATATGCTTTTTTACGTTTTGTTTGTATAATAAATTGAAATAAACTTAAATTACATTTTCCAAGTGCATTAAAGACGATTCTTGAAATAAAATTGAAATGAAAATGCTTAACAATTGTTCATATATTATCCAGGTAATTTTATACACGCCATATTTTTATTAAATAATATATGTAAATTAATCCAATGTTAGTCGCTGCCATTGAAGCATTTAGATGATTTAATCTGAAAATTTTAATTATTGAAAATCAATCTCAACGCACAATATTTCATAATAATTTGATAATTATAGCTTTCTAACAACAACGTTAATTTATTGGAAACTTATTCAAATACTAGTTCTCAAAATTTATTCCAAAAGTTAATATCAATTCCAAATTAAACACGAGGTTTCAATCCAAACCCAGCGGTCTTGAAATTTTCATAAAATGTCAACTAATTCATAGTGTTTTGAAATATAGTCTAGTGCAGTCTACAGCCCAATCTATAGTCTCGTCTATAGTCTAGTCTATAGTCCAATCTATAATCTGGTCTATAGTCTAGACTAGACTATAGACAATGGACTGTAGACTATAGACTATAGACTAGACTAGACTAGTCTAGACTAGACTAGACTAGACTAGACTAGACTAGACTAGACTAGACTAGACTAGACTAGACAAGACAAGACTAGACTATAGACTAGACTATAGACTAGACTATAGACTAGACTATAGACTAGACTATAGACTAGACTACAGACTAGACTATAGACTAGACTATAGGCTAGACTATAGACTAGACTATAGACTAGACTATAGACTAGACTATAGACTAGACTATAGACTAGACTATAGACCAGACTATAGACTAGACTATAGACTAGACTATAGACTAGACTATAGACTAGACTATAGACTAGACTATAGACTAGACTATAGACTAGACTATAGACTAGACTATAGACTAGACTATAGACTAGACTATAGACTAGACTATAGACTAGACTATAGACTATAGACTAGACAATAGACTAGAATATAGACTAGACTATAGACTAGACTATAGACTAGACTATAGACTAGACTATAGACTAGACTATAGACTAGACTATAGACTAGACTATAGACTAGACTATAGACTAGACTATAGACTAGACTATAGACTAGACTATAGACTAGACTAGACTATAGACTAGACTATAGACTAGACTATAGACTAGACTATAGACTAGACTATAGACTAGACTATAGACTAGACTAGACTATACTAGACTAGACATAGACTAGACTATAGACTAGACTATAGACTAGACTATAGACTAGACTAGACTATAGACTAGACTAGACTATAGACTAGACTATAGACGACTAGACTATAGACTAGACTATAGACTAGACTATAGACTAGACTAGACTATAGACTAGACTATAGACTAGACTATAGACTAGACTATAGACTAGACTATAGACTAGACTATAGACTAGACTATAGACTAGACTATAGACTAGACTATAGACTAGACTATAGACTAGACTATAGACTAGACTATAGACTAGACTATAGACTAGACTATAGACTAGACTATAGACTAGACTATAGACTAGACTATAGACTAGACTATAGACTAGACTATAGACTAGACTATAGACTAGACTATAGACTAGACTATAGACTAGACTATAGACTAGACTATAGACTAGACTATAGACTAGACTATAGACTAGACTATAGACTAGACTATAGACTAGACTATAGACTAGACTATAGACTAGACTATAGACTAGACTATAGACTAGACTATAGACTAGACTATAGACTAGACTATAGACTAGACTATAGACTAGACTATAGACTAGACTATAGACTAGACTATAGACTAGACTATAGACTAGACTATAGACTAGACTATAGACTAGACTATAGACTAGACTATAGACTAGACTATAGACTAGACTATAGACTAGACTATAGACTAGACTATAGACTAGACTATAGACTAGACTATAGACTAGACTATAGACTAGACTATAGACTAGACTATAGACTAGACTATAGACTAGACTATAGACTAGACTATAGACTAGACTATAGACTAGACTATAGACTAGACTATAGACTAGACTATAGACTAGACTATAGACTAGACTATAGACTAGACTATAGACTAGACTATAGACTAGACTATAGACTAGACTATAGACTAGACTATAGACTAGACTATAGACTAGACTATAGACTAGACTATAGACTAGACTATAGACTAGACTATAGACTAGACTATAGACTAGACTATAGGACTAGACTATGACTAGACTATAGACTAGACTATAGACTAGACTATAGACTAGACTATAGACTAGACTATAGACTAGACTATAGACTAGACTATAGACTAGACTATAGACTAGACTATAGACTAGACTATAGACTAGACTATAGACTAGACCTATAGACTAAGGACTATAGACAGACCTAGACTATAGACTAGACTATAGAACTAGACTATAGACTAGACTATAGACTAGACTATAGACTAGACTATAGACTAGACTATAGACTAGACTATAGACTAGCTATAGGACTAGACTATAGGACTAGACTATAGACTAGGACTATAGACTAGACTATAGACTAGGACTATAGACTAGACTATAGACTAGACTATAGACTAGACTATAGACTAGACTATAGACTAGACTATAGACTAGACTATAGACTAGACTATAGACTAGACTATAGACTAGACTATAGACTAGACTATAGACTAGACTATAGACTAGACTATAGACTAGACTATAGACTAGACTATAGACTAGACTATAGACTAGACTATAGACTAGACTAGACTATAGACTAGACTATAGACTAGACTATAGACTAGACTATAGACTAGACTATAGACTAGACTATAGACTAGACTATAGACTAGACTATAGACTAGACTATAGACTAGACTATAGACTAGACTATAGACTAGACTATAGACTAGACTATAGACTAGACTATAGACTAGACTATAGACTAGACTATAGACTAGACTATAGACTAGACTATAGACTAGACTATAGACTAGACTATAGACTAGACTATAGACTAGACTATAGACTAGACTATAGACTAGACTATAGACTAGACTATAGACTAGACTATAGACTAGACTATAGACTAGACTATAGACTAGACTATAGACTAGACTATAGACTAGACTATAGACTAGACTATAGACTAGACTATAGACTAGACTATAGACTAGACTATAGACTAGACTATAGACTAGACTATAGACTAGACTATAGACTAGACTATAGACTAGACTATAGACTAGACTATAGACTAGACTATAGACTAGACTATAGACTAGACTATAGACTAGACTATAGACTAGACTATAGACTAGACTATAGACTAGACTATAGACTAGACTATAGACTAGACTATAGACTAGACTATAGACTAGACTATAGACTAGACTATAGACTAGACTATAGACTAGACTATAGACTAGACTATAGACTAGACTATAGACTAGACTATAGACTAGACTATAGACTAGACTATAGACTAGACTATAGACTAGACTATAGACTAGACTATAGACTAGACTATAGACTAGACTATAGACTAGACTATAGACTAGACTATAGACTAGACTATAGACTAGACTATAGACTAGACTATAGACTAGACTATAGACTAGACTATAGACTAGACTATAGACTAGACTATAGACTAGACTATAGACTAGACTATAGACTAGACTATAGACTAGACTATAGACTAGACTATAGACTAGACTATAGACTAGACTATAGACTAGACTATAGACTAGACTATAGACTAGACTAGACTATAGACTAGACTATAGACTAGACTAGACTAGACTAGACTAGACTATAGACTAGACTATAGACTAGACTATAGACTAGACTATAGACTAGACTATAGACTAGACTATAGACTAGACTATAGACTAGACTATAGAATAGACGCTTTTCAATAAGCAATGTTGTTGCTGACAGAATTATTTGGATCCCGAAATTACCTGGGGTCTTCAGAAAATTGACAACAGACACACCGACGTACAGACTGACAGACATATAGACGGACATGACTTAATCGACTACAGAATATAAATACTTTACATTTAAATAATTTAAAATTATATAGTGAAATTACAAACGGGATGACAAACTTATATATACCCTTCTGACGAAGGTGAAGGGTGTAAAAAGGAAATGCACTTTATTAAAATTTCTTATTTAAAAAACCCATAAAGGTCATACAACAAAATGTTGGCGCTTCAAAGGATTCAAAAAAAAGAAATTCAATATTGAGGTTTATTACTTTTTGAATAGCAATAAAATACACACTCGAGTTAATAAAAAACTTCGAATGAAAGAAATGTCTCCCACATTCCAGCACAAGTAGTGGATACATAATAAATGTATGTACTGAAAATAGGGAAATAAGAAAATATTTAAAAAAATATTAACGCAAATGGAAAAGCACAGTTAAATAAATAACCTTTTTATGAAAACAACAGGAATAATAAAGGAAAAACAAACTATTAATGTAAAATAAGATGCTGGCGGAATGCTGGATATGAATATTTTGCTACATTTTCCTGGAATGAGAAATTTATTTGAAGATGGGTAAAAAAGGATTTTAAAGCGAAAAATTGTTAAATCGAAGTTCAATTTAATGTATTTTCTGATTTTACGTTTAGTTTTTCCTTAGCATTTTTTCTTAATTTTTTTTTTTCAACAGCACATTATCCTTATTTAATGTTAAGGTAAGGTCGTCTTTTGGTTTAATACAAAATTTCTAGATTAAGTCTTCGAATCACTTCAACCAAAAAATCATTTACTATTGTATCTACAAGCAATAAAATTTGCCAAAGTGTTTGTATTGGTTGTAGTTTTTATTGAAAGTCGTTAAAATGTTACCTGTGCTGAGGTGAGAATATTAAAAGCTTCTTCCTTTTCGGTTTTCGTTTATTTAGTCCTAGATAATCTAAATGCCATTAAAAACCAATAAAAACGTAAAAGTAGAAAAGAACACTCACTTTGCAGCCAGACATTTAAACAAACAGTTAACAAAAATGTTTAAAAATATTTCTTTTTTTGTTTTTAGTTCAACTGATAACATTTTTATGGTTTTAAAGTGTTAAGAAATGTTAAAATAAAAATATTTTTCGGAAAAAACGAACCAGCGTTTTTATGTCCATATTTTATGTTTTTCTCTATCAAGGACACATTTTATGTCAAATGCTCTTTCCCTGCAATTGACATTATTTTTTGGGAATGTTTATTGGAAACCTCAGTCATATATTATGTATTAGGGTAGAGTATAAAAACAAAGCCATTTGACTCCAATTCAAAGGCTAAAGCGATCAAAGTTTAAGTGAGAGCAATGAAATAAAATTTGTTAAAAACGTTTGTTGAATTATATAATACCGGAACATATAATGATAAGACTTTGGTTGTAAATATTTGCTAAATATGTCTTGGCACTGTGGGGTACGATCGAATTTTCCTTGTTCGAGTTTAAATTTTCAAAATTTTTTAAAGTTGTTTCCCATTCGATTTGAAAATTGTTTAAATATTCCAAAAGTTAATTGCTCAGACTACTAGCTAGTATTATGGTCTTCAATATATAACTCCAGGTCCGCTTTGTCCTCCAAGTTAGAACCATCCGTGTAGCAACGGATTCCTACGGGTATTTGCTCTAATGTTCCGCTTGACCATGACATTCTATCTGGGATCTGTGTTTCAAAGTTTCCGACATATTTTGTGTCTGGTATACAATCCGGCACGTCTGATGATTGTCTATAGACTTTCAATGTGTCCAGTATACATTGATGACATGTCCTATAACAGCTTTTTGACAGTTCGCATAAATTTATGAGCCGTTCGGCTGTAAGTGCCGCCTCATATCTTATATGTATATGTTTCAATGGATAGTATATCAAGGGTCGTTTCCAGAGCCTGGTGGAATTCTTTTGAAAGAAAGATTATTGAAGAATAACTTAAAATTCGTCTAATTACACTTATATAAAGCCAATGTGTCTCAGGCCCCATATCATGCCTATGGTTCTAATACATACATAATCCTTTCCTCTACGTGGTGCCTCCATCATAATTTCCGAACAAGGATCTAAATACTTAACTCTGTCGGTCACCGGTATCTTCTTGCCCAGGAAAATATACTTAGAAATGTTAGTCTTTCTTGTGAAAAAACCATATTTTCCTTTTCGCCGGGTTAACATTGAGGCCTCTAGGTTTAACCCTACTCAAGGCCGTGTTCAGAGCCTCTTCAGTCTTTCCACATAAACAATTTGGATTTCCTCCCCCCCTTTAGAAGTATTACAAAGTCTTCTGCATAGCAGACAGTTCTAAGTCCTTTCTCGGTTAGGATCCTTAGGAGGCTATTAATCGTGGTTACCCAGAGTAAAGGGGACAAAATGCCAACCTGTGGTGTACCACGAAATACCCTTTTCCTGATGGTTACATCGTAGCATGCATCCTGTTACGGAGCACCCGGTCAACATAAGGATTGTATAAGAGTATCAGTGTATACGTTATTGAAGGCGCCTTCGATGCCAATGAATACCGCCAATATATACAGCTTGCTATCGAAAGATTCACCTATATAGTGGACAACTTTATTCAATACCGTTTCCACGGATCGTCCCTTTACATAAGCATGCTCTCGTATACTGCTTTTAACCATACTATCGACTATCCGACTAAGTAGGAAGGTCGTAAGGCTTAACGGTCGATAGGATTTTGGTGTTGCATAACTAGGTTTTCCCGGTTTGGGTATAAATATTACCCTTGCATCCTGCCATTTAATTGGTATATATGTAAATTGTAAGCATGTAGTGAACATTTTTGACAAATTAACTGAAACCACCCCCGTCTCCATCTGCAAAAGTGCCGGAAAAATACCATCCGGACCTGCAGCTTTATAGGGCGCAAAACTCTTTATTGCCTCCTCAATCATGAGTTGTTGTATCAACTATCTCGGTGTTAGCCTCCCCTTCCCCCAACATCGGTTCATCTATGGTACCCGATATACCAGGTGGGAAATGAGAGTCCATTAGGAGTTTCATTGTCTCCTCCATATCCTGCACCCTCCTGTCAATGCCGTCGATCATAGATTCCGGTTGGATATGAGTTTTGGATAGGAATTTTTTTTTACCATCGATACGTCATTAAGAGAAAAGTTTCCAGGAGTCTTGTTTAGCCTTTCGAACGATTTTCTTGTATTCACCAAGTTTACTATGATACTCTTCCCAGTATACTGCGGCCTTTTTACGCCTTGCCCGGTTCAAAAGTTTGCGAAGAGTCTTCCCAAGGTTACCCAGCGTTTCTCCTGTGTCTCTGTAGAGGACAGCTGTCATCGAACCACTCAACCAGGACACTTGTGAACGTTTCTACATTGGCATCTATATCCTATTTATTTCGACATTAAAAAGTGGTTCTTTAGTAATTTCCCGAACATTGTCCAATTAGTTTTAGATTTATTCCGACACTTAATCGGCTGTGGTAGTGGCCGAAGTATTTTGAACGTTTTTAATCTAGAGACGTACTTGGTAGTCCGAAATACCCAGCCAATAAATCAGGATCCCTCTGTATGTCAGATAATGCGACAAACGATGTAGGAATTTCCAAAGTCAATTTGAACTCAATAATTGGCTCGACAAGTTGAGTGGTGGGCCCCAACCATAAGTCGCGTAGCATGAAGCAATATGAATTCTATTGAGATGGCAACAGCACCGAGAACTCGCCTAAAGTAACAGGTAGTCCTTTCCGATCGTTCACCAATTACATCAGTTCCATTCTCAGACCATAAAGAATGATCTACGAAATGACAGGCAACTATCAAGTGTCAACCTGATTCCAATTCCCCAACCTATACTGGCGCCCTACTACGCGAATAGTAAGAGATACTCAACGAGTTCCGGAATCCAGCATAAGTTGCTCTGTCACATCACCCAGTGACATCTATTGAGATGGCAACAGCACCGGAGAGATTTGGAAATTTACGTTATTTAAGCCAGAAACTTTATTTCGAATCGCCCAAGATTCTAGGATTAAAGCTATATATGTATGTATATCTTACCTGTGTTTATTTTAGCCATCAGAGCGTTGGTAACCATCTCGTTTATTTGGTACCTTAGAGCTCTCTCCGAGTACATCCTTCTCTTTCACCCCTAAGTTTTTGCCAATGGTATGCTGTACACTTGGCGAATTGTCCGCCACGGAGGTCAAGTACCCCCCTACGTAGTAGTTTTTTGCTCATGATTGCAGGATGACGACGATCGTGAATAAAGTGTCGAAAAATTATATAAAAGGAAATAGTAATCGAATCACAAACTTATATACATACACAGAGGGAAAAAGAAATATACACGCCTGGTACCATATTGACACCAAAGAGTTTATAGTTTTTCAATAACATCCGATGTCAAAGTATATACATCGTACGACAACACTACAATTCGTTGTCGAAATCACTATAGGGAACGGATTGTTTGTCAATAATGAGCTTACTACGTTTGTTAACATTTAGACAACGGATGTGTATAAAATTTAGATTTAGACAACGAATTGTTGCATTGTTGTCAACATTACATAGTGTTGTCGTACGTATCTATATACTTTGACAACGGATGGTATTGAAAAATTATTAACAGTTTGGTGTCAATTTGGTACCAGGCATGTATATTTCTTTTTCCCTCTGTGTATACCCCTCGAAAATAAAATGTTTCTAAATTACTGTCAAAGATCTCTATATAAAGTTTTTCCATCAACATTTTCGTTTGAGATCTAGATTCATTTTTTTTTCGACCTGACGAATATACAATCTTCTTTCAACTTGAACTGTCCTATAAGTTTAGTTTCTTTTAAAAAATTTCTTAACTTTAAAACTTTCTTAAAACAAAAATACATTAACATTTAAAACTGTCAAAAATGTCTTATAAATTTTAAAAAAATCTGAACAAAAATGTATTCAAACAGGTGTAAATGTATAGAAAAAGTTCATTTTTCTATTACTTTTGTTGTCGCCTATAAATAGCTAAATGTAAATGTTAATGTCTATAACAAAGGATTACTTTACTTTGTAACAGGTTACAAGGTAAATATTTGCAATTCATAAAAAGAATGAGTAACATTTTACAGCTGGTTTAACTTATTTAAACAATATATACAAGAAAACATAAGACTTCTGAAAAAAAACAAGAAAAATCTTGAAAAGTTTTTTAAGTTCAAGGATTTCTAAAAGGATTTGTTTTTGCAATAAATATCTATTGAAATGGGATTTTAATAAATGTTGTCTATATTTACCAAAAGGATTTAAAAAGGGTTGTCTCTTTATGGTTTACAAGGAGAAAGTAAAAAAGACATTAGAATGTTTAAATATTTAAATTTATTTATTGCAATTAAATGTCATTATTATCAATGCTTCATTGACTAAATAATAGCTGTGTTGGGAATTTAAATGATATTATTTAAATGTTAAAAATGGTTGTTTGTTTGCCAGGGCAATAAATTTCTAAAATGTTTATTTAAAGTTTGTTTAAGAAATTACTTTCTTTCTGTTACTAATTTTTTCAAGAGTTTTTGATCACTAATCAAGCTCTAAAGTTTAAATATTGAAACTGTTTGTTATCATTTAACAATTTCCTTTTTATCTGCCAATTTTTATACCCTACACCACTATAGTGGGGAGGGTATTATACGTTTGTGCTGATGTTTGTAACACACAAAAATATTGGTCCTACACCCACCTTTAAGTATACCGATCGACTCAAAATCACATTTTGAGTCGATTAAGACATGTCCGTCCGTCCGTCCGTCTGTCCGGCTGGCTGTCCATGTAAACCTTGTGCGCAAGGTACAGGCCGCAATTTTCAAGATAATTTGATAAAATTTGGACCAAGCATGGATTTGGCACAAGGACGACAAAGCCTATTGAAAATGGTTGAAATCGGTCCATTATTTCACCCAGCCCCCATACAACCGTACCTCTCGATTTGGGCTTTTTATGCCATAATTACGTCATAATTACGTGCTATTATCTCTCTAAAAATTGGCACAAATAAGTTTTATATAAGTATAAATGACACTGCAGATTTTCGTAATGATCGGCCCTTATTTGACCCTAGCCCCCATACAAACCCCCCTTCAAAAAATGTCTTAAACGTCTAAAATTGACTTGTAACCATTTGTATCGCAATGAAACTCAACATAATTAACTATTATTTAAAAATATATCCTTTTCCCAAATTTAAAGAGGATCGGCCCATGTTTGACCTATACTCCTATATAAAGCCTCATTTAGAAAATTTGTTTTTTATCAATAAATTGCATAAATACTTTGGAATTAAGGTAAAATTCAACATACAAGTTTCTTTGTGAAGAATAAAAATTTTTAAAATATACTCATGGTGTAGGGTATTATATGGTCGACCATGCCCGACTATACCTTCCTACTTGTTTTATATAATTTTTTTTTCAGCTTCAATTATTTGTTTGAAATTTCCTGTTTACTTTAAACAGTCAACATCCTAGTTAACAATTTAAATTATTAAGCTTGTTCTAATAGCAGATAACAGTAATTGTAAACAATCAATCAAATTGTTTACCGTAATCTAGACAGCTTCCTTTATATAATAAACTAAAATGTCCCTGTACTTTTGAGTTTTTTTTTTTTTTTGTTAAATTTACAAAAAAAAAAAAAAAATTATTGACTGTTAGCTTAAGAGATTATCAACATTATTAAAAGTTAAAAATTTTTATAAATTGCTTATCAAATACTAGCAATATTTTTTAAGAAGTTTAATGGCTTTATAAAGAAAAACTTTTATACTTTATAAAAGTCATAAAATTTTGTAAATAATACTTTTAAATTTAAAAGTTATTCGCATTATTATCTTGACACTTTGTAATTTATTTAAATAACTTTTTTTGTTCATTTCCTTAATATGAATCAGAGCGATAAAGAATATTGTGTGACTAAAGTGCATTTAAGTTTTGAAATTTGTATAGAAACCAAGATTTGTAAGGTCATTTTTAAAAAAAGTTATTACATTAACACTATACAATTTTGTAAATAATCATTTAAAGCTTATTCTGCACATTGGGAGTGAACTAAGGGTTAGATTGTGTGGATTGTTCGCCAGTTAGCGAGTTCACTCGGATGCCTTGCGGTCTATTGTGGAAACCTAGGAATTACTATTCCCTTATGTTGTTTCGTTGACTATGTGGTCCCCGTAAGAACCAGCCCGTACACATCTCTGAAACAGTCCAGATCATGGAAAAAAGCTCTACCTAGATGTAGTAGTCTATGCTCTTGTAAGGCTAGACAGTCACATAAATTATATTAGAAAGGACACTAAGGACCACAAAGCTGTAAGTTCACCATACCAGGTTCAATTCACGCATGAATATATCCTTCGGCGCTAGTATAGAAGCACCCAAGATTCTAGGTCAACGTGATCATAGTACTGGACAAATGAATGTCGAGTGCTTTACGTGAACACCTGCCGTGTTGGCCTATATCACGGTGATATTTTTCAGCCACTGGGTGAGCTTCTGTGATGATTCAACACCGCCCCAAGTTATTGCTCTTTCTAATAGAGAACACACTGTTGTAAATCTGGTATGAACAGAGTTTTCCCTGAACAAGGAAGGAAAATTTAATGGTAACACTTGTATAAGATACCATTCATCCATCATCATTCAACCCTGCATATTCTCATTCATCCGAAACATTCATAAGAGAACGACATACGACAGACTCATTCGACTGGTCAGATGAGATCCGTATACCCCTAGATTCATATTTCACGCTTAGTCCCATAGTCACTCCTCTGTGGGATATTTGTTGTCCTTCGGCAACAGCACCAAACTTATCCCCAATTATAGATTTCACCGGGAATCAGTCTTTTAACCGCCACTTTATCTTCCCGCGAATTTGGGTTTAAACCACAGCCACTACGTGGATCCCGAAGGAACCTCAACCAACAGACCAGCCGGGATAAGTCCAGCAACTGACCACCCGTAGTACCAGATTATGTAGTTATCTGGTTCGACCCCATGTCAAATCATTCCAAGGAAAGTCCCAGGAGTGAATTCATATTAGCAGCTAATAGTCCCGGCAGACTAGAGGTACTGGTAGCACCTCTTTAACCCGGAATTGCAATACACCAAGATAGGGTCTGTTATCAAGGAAACATGCCCCGCGTTGAGGGGAAGCCTAGCATATGTTGGACAGTCACATAGAAGATGTTGTACCAATTCCTCCTCCTCCTTTTCATCTCAGCATCTTCTACAATAGCTGTAACGTGGATAACTCTTCGTTCTGGCATGTCTCCAGTCATACAGTGAATCAAATTCTTATAAAAAGACAAAAGTCCTAGTCCTATCCTCTGTCACAGTAGGTCAGAGCAATCGGGATCGGACTACAAGTGATGATATTTGACCATAGGAGTTCCCTTTCATTTATCAATTTCGATAAGGTCACCAAACATCAGTGTGAATAACCGTTTGAACAATAATTACGTCTAGGGACGACCCGTTGGTTGCGCATTCATCAGATACTTCATTTCCCTGGATGACTTCATGTCCTGGGACCCATATCAGCTCGATTTGAGACAGCAAAATGTCCAGTTTAGTAGTCGTGTAGTTTAAGATCTGTTCACAGACTAGATCTTAGACTAGTCCCCAGACTAGTCTCTAGAATAGGTCGCAGACTAATCCATAGACTAGTCCATATATTGGTCAATAGACTAGACCATAGACCATAGTCCATAAACTAGTCCATAATTTAGTCCATAGACTAATCCATATACTAGACCATAGACTAATCCTTAGACTAGACCACAGACTAGTAAGTAGCCTATTCAATATATGTATTAGTCAATAGACTCGTAAACAGATTAGACTATAGACTACACCATAATTTAGTTCATAGACTACACCATACAATGGTACTAATCTAGGCAATAGTCTATGGACTAACACTAGTCCATAGGCTAGACCATAGAATAGGCCACATACTATTCCATTGACTGGAACCTAGACTAGACCATATACTAGTCTACACACTAGTGCATAGATAACAATATAGACTTCTTCACATACTAGTCCTCATATTTGTTCATAGACTAGTCCATATAGTGGACCATAGACTAGTATCTAAACTAGTCCACATGCTGCTTCATAGACTAGTTAGTAGTCTATAATCTATATAAGATTCTAGTGGTACTACCCTACCATTACATTCTTCCTAATGTCCTTCAGGCATTCTATCGCCCATGTCTTTTTTAAATTCAGCCCTCGTTCCGTTGAACGCTTTTGTATTCGTCATTTGTTTTCTCTTTTGTATAAATATGTAATCCGTAGAATTGTTCTATTTTTACTAAACTTTTAGATTTTATATCAATTAGTTTTTAGAAACTTTATACAAAGATATTTTTCATCATTTATTAGTACATATTTTGTTTTGAATAGTTTTATTATTACTTTCTTGTTGTTGTTGCAAAAATTCTAACTTTTATTACTTCAAATCAAAACATTGCAACATGCTTTTGTTGTTAAATATCAACATGCATGTGTTGAGACAATATTTGTTTAAGGATTTGTACATATGTGTGCGTGTCTCAATTTGTATGGGTGTAATAGGATTTTCATGTGAATATGTGTGTGTGTTTTTTTTTTTTTTTGCTATAAAATGCGTGTGTTAGTAATATTATCCTTGTGCAACATGATTTATGACTTTTTATTATTGAATTGAGTCATGAAGTTTTCTATTTTATTTTTTATTTTTCCCCTCTTCTGGAAAATCCAATTTCTATTGTTGTCTTTTGCATATGTATACTATGTGCATGTAGGTGTTTGTGTTTTTACTATATGTGTATTGTTTTTATATTAATTAAAAATTTGTCATTATCCATCCCTTTCATTCTTGCTAACAGTATTTAGGGAGTATCCTTTGTCCTGGTTATTTTAAATATACATTTTTTTTCTTTGCCAGACAATGGAAAATTTTATAAAGTTAAATCTAAGTAAATATTAAAAATCCTCAATATAACAACATATAGTATTGTGCATTAAATATCTTTATTCTCAAGGATTTATTATTTATCTTTTTTGAATAAAACAAATCATAATAGACAAAAGTTTTCTTTTGTTTTCACATTTCTTTTATATTTTTTTTTTTTTTTTCTTAGTAAAGAAAATGTCAAATATAAAAAATTTTCATAGAATTTTCTTTACTAATTATTCAATTTTATTTTATAATTTCTTATAAATATTTAAAGTAAAAATTTATAAAATGTTCAGAATGATTAGGCATTCTTATCGCCAATAACTGTGTCGAAATTTTAAATTTAATAAGAACTAATATTTTAGTGCCTTACAAACATCAACATAAACGCCAGTATAGTAGTGTAGGGTATAAATATAAATTAACACTTTCATAGAAAAAGTACTATTAGAAAGTAGTACCTTATGCTCCAAACATTGTCTCCCAGTTTTGCCAAAAGTCATGCTCTTTTTGAGTGACCCCCCCTAAAGATTTGGGGCCACCGTGTCATTTTTGCAAAGGCTCATATTTAGTAAACCGTTCGGAATTTTGATTTACTCTCTGGCAAAGTGGTAGGCTCTTGTCATAAGGAACAAAAATTGTGAAAATTTCATTTTAAGTGGAATGTTTTACATTGTAAAATTTCAATGCTTTTATTAACGACACCTATACGTATACGTGTTACGTGATTTATTGATATTACAAATATTACGTATACGCCTTATTTAGACAAGCACTTGAAATATTTAAAGTTGTTTTTTTTGCGATCTTTTGAAGATGAAGTTTCTTTGCTGTTAGATAACAAGAGCTACAAACTCAAGGAATATATTAAAATTTCGAATGGTTTGCAAGAGCCTCAGAAAATTATCACTTTATGAGCTCAAAAGCCCTATTCGGAAGGTTCAGTTATATGGAGAAAAGGTGACATAATGAACCATCTATAATTCTGAAATATATTAATAAATCAGCCTATAAATGGTAGTATAGATCAGCTTATAGATCAGAATATTGCCTTGAGTACTGATAGGTTTGTAGTCCTAACTATAAACCAATCTATAGCATTGAATATAAATAGTCGTGTTTATAAATCAGTCTATAATTCTGAATACAGTTAATTCTGTACTCTAGACCATATATCTGTCTGCAGTTTTGATTGTAGAGCAGTACTGTGGATCAGTCTATAGTCTTGATAAGACCTTTATTTATGCTTGAATTATAGATCAGTCTTGGCTATTGACAAGCATTCAAGCATAATTATCAAACAGTCTATAATTTTGTTATAGATCTTCAGTTATGATCAGTTTGCAGTCTCTAGTGTAGTCCAGTTTTCTTAGGGTAAAAGACTGATGACGAGTAAAACCAGTAAAAACTGAAAATAGTTAGTAAGTTAGTTAGTTAATTAGTTAGTTAGTTAGTTAGTTAGTTAGTTAGTTAGTTAGTTAGTTAGTTAGTTAGTTAGTAAGTTAGTTAGTTAGTTAGTTAGTTAGTTAGTTAGTTAGTTAGTTAGTTAGTTAGTTAGTTAGTTAGTTAGTTAGTTAGTTAGTTAGTTAGTTAGTTAGTTAGTTAGTAGTTAGTTAGTTAGTTAGTTAGTTAGTTAGTTAGTTAAGTTAGTTAGTTAGTTAGTTAGTTAGTTAGTTAGTTAGTTAGTTAGTTAGTTAGTTAGTTAGTTAGTAGTTAGTTAGTTAGTTAGTTAGTTAGTAGTTAGTTAGTTAGTTAGTTAGTTAGTTAGTAGTTAGTTAGTTAGTTAGTTAGTTAGTTAGTTAGTTAGTAGTTAGTTAGTTAGTTAGTTAGTTAGTTAGTTAGTTAGTTAGTTAGTTAGTTAGTTAGTTAGTTAGTTAGTTAGTTAGTTAGTTAGTTAGTTAGTTAGTTAGTTAGTTAGTTAGTTAGTTAGTTAGTTAGTTAGTTAGTTAGTTAGTTAGTTAGTTAGTAGTTAGTTAGTTAGTTAGTTAGTAGTTAGTTAGTTAGTTAGTTAGTTAGTTAGTTAGTTAGTTAGTTAGTTAGTTAGTTAGTTAGTTAGTTAGTTAGTTAGTTAGTAGTTAGTTAGTTAGTTAGTTAGTTAGTAGTTAGTTAGTTAGTTAGTTAGTTAGTAGTTAGTTAGTAGTTAGTTAGTTAGTTAGTTAGTTAGTTAGTTAGTTAGTTAGTTAGTTAGTTAGTTAGTTAGTTAGTTAGTTAGTTAGTTAGTTAGTTAGTTAGTTAGTTAGTTAGTTAGTTAGTTAGTTAGTTAGTTAGTTAGTTAGTTAGTTAGTTAGTTAGTTAGTTAGTTAGTTAGTTAGTTAGTAGTTAGTTAGTTAGTTAGTTAGTTAGTTAGTTAGTTAGTTAGTTAGTTAGTTAGTTAGTTAGTTAGTTAGTTAGTTAGTTAGTTAGTTAGTTAGTTAGTTAGTTAGTTAGTTAGTTAGTTAGTTAGTTAGTTAGTTAGTTAGTTAGTTAGTTAGTTAGTTAGTTAGTTAGTTAGTTAGTTAGTTAGTTAGTTAGTTAGTTAGTTAGTTAGTTAGTTAGTTAGTTAGTTAGTTAGTTAGTTAGTTAGTTAGTTAGTTAGTTAGTTAGTTAGTTAGTTAGTTAGTTAGTTAGTTAGTTAGTTAGTTAGTTAGTTAGTTAGTTAGTTAGTTAGTTAGTTAGTTAGTTAGTTAGTTAGTTAGTTAGTTAGTTAGTTAGTTAGTTAGTTAGTTAGTTAGTTAGTTAGTTAGTTAGTTAGTTAGTTAGTTAGTTAGTTAGTTAGTTAGTTAGTTAGTTAGTTAGTTAGTTAGTTAGTTAGTTAGTTAGTTAGTTAGTTAGTTAGTTAGTTAGTAGTTAGTTAGTTAGTAGTTAGTTAGTTAGTTAGTAGTAGTTAGTTAGTTAGTTAGTTAGTTAGTTAGTTAGTTAGTTAGTTAGTTAGTTAGTTAGTTAGTTAGTTAGTTAGTTAGTTAGTTAGTTAGTTAGTTAGTTAGTTAGTTAGTTAGTAGTTAGTTAGTTAGTTAGTTAGTAGTTAGTTAGTTAGTTAGTTAGTTAGTTAGGTTAGGTTAGGTTAGGTTAGGTAGGCAGGTCGTCCTCGCGATGTCATCACTGGGGACACACTTGGGTCCAGAATTTTGATCCCTTTGTGATACCTGAAACGAACGGTCGGCGTATTAGTACACTTCAACCTAATCACTCTGGTTTCCACCGAACCAGTTTGTCGCACGAATAAAGGAATCTATCTTTCGGATATCAACCTCCGATAGATCCGCTAAGTCATGCAGAAAATAGCTACCTAGCAGACCCACTCTGTGATCAGCTAGGGCAGGACAATGACAGAGGAAGTGAGTTATACTCTCTTCTTCCTCTTCATCCTGGCAGCTCCTGCAGAAGTCGTTACTGGGTAAGTTCAGTCTTCTTGCATGGAGTCCGAAAGGCCAGTGGCCAGTTACCACTGCCGTTAAGTTCCGTAGATTAACTCTCGGAATGTAGAAAAGGGCTTGGGATCTTTGTGGGTCGTAAGATGGCCACATGATCCTTGCCTGTCTACAGGTGGCTTCAGTCGACCATCTGCATTGCGCAAGCTCATATAGTTTTTCACGTATCGAGCGTTTGCAGGTTGAAAGCGGTATACCGACAAAAGGGTCGGTATGCTCTCCTGCAAGCGAGGAGCCTAACTTGGCAAGAGAGTCCGCGATGGTATTACCAGGAATTTGCTGATGTCCTGGAATCCAATACAGTCCTATTGTGGAATGTTTCGCCATCTCGTTAAGGGATGCCCGGCATTCTAGGACTAAGTTTAACGTCGTGTAGACACCACTTAGAACCTTAAGGGCTGCCTGGCTGTCGGTATAAATTCGAATATTAACACCGTATATTCGATAAAACCTGAGCCAGTTTGCAGCCCGTTTAATGGCTGATAGTTCAGCCTGAAGGACGCTACATTGGTCAGGAAGCTTGAATGATACTTCCGTTCCCGAATGTGCTATGTAAAAGCCACCGCCTACACCATGGTTTGATTTTGAGCCATCAGTGAAAACCTTATACGATCCATCATGGAGGATTGTTTCCATTACATTTGGGTCGTCTCGGATATTCACCGAAAAGCTTCTATCAAAAGACGGTTTGGCGATGCAATAGTCGATATTGCCAGGAATTTCTCCTAGACAATTGAGGATGGTGGAGTGACCTGACTGAATCATATGCCACATACCAATTGTATTGAGTCTAATAGCCGCGTTGAGGGCAACCTCTTGGGCCATTAGATCAATAGGTAGCCATCCCATCATGACAAAGAGAGCCTTTGATGGGGTGGTGCGGAGAGCCCCCGTTATCAACAGAGCTGATGTGCGAAGGATTCCCTCAAAACGTTTGCGGTGTGAGTCCTTTTGTACAGACTTCCACCATACAAGTGCACCGTACAATAGTATGGGCTTGACTACCATGTCGAAGAGCCATTTGGTATTCTTGGGGTTTATGCCCCATGATTTGCCAATTGCTCTTTTACACGAGTATAAGGCCGCAGCCGCTTTTGATACTCTAGATTGAGTGTTCAAATGCCATGATAGTTTTGAATCTAGGATTACTCCCAGATATTTAGCACTATCCGATAGCTTCAATTCTATCCCATTCAGTCGTGGGAGAGTGAAGGTGGGTATCTTGTACTTCTTAGTGAAGAGAACAAGTTCCGTTTTCGATGGATTAACACCAAGGCCACTGACGTTGCTCCATGTACTGAGTGTCCTGAGTGCAATCTCCATCCTTTGCGATAAAGTATCCAGATATTTGCCAGATACTACTACAGACACATCATCTGCATATGCTATTACCTTAAATCCCATAGATCTAAGATCCATAAGAAGTGGGTTCAACGCTAGGTTCCACAGAAGTGGAGATAGAACTCCACCTTGTGGGGTACCGCGATTTGCCACTTTTGTGACATTCGCTGCTCCCATTTCGGAGATAATGATTCGCTGAGTCAGTAATCTCTTGATGAAAGCTGTTATTGGTTGGTTTATACCCAGACCAGTTAGGGCCGTTGTTATCGACCCAGGGTGAACATTGTTGAAAGCCCCCTCGATGTCCAAGAAGGCAACCAGTGTATATTCCCCTTGCGCTATTGTCTTTTCAATGTGACAAACTAGCGAATGTAATGCAGTCTCAACAGATTTTCCCCTCATGTAGGCATGTTGAGATGCTGATAAATGGTCAGGTTTGATATGCATTCTGAGATGCAGATCAATTATCCTTTCCAAAGTTTTGAGAAGAAAGGAGGATAGACTAATTGGTCTAAAATCCTTTGGCTTCGTGTGAGAGGTCTTTCCTCCTTTCGGAATGAAAACCACTGTGCACTTGGTCCAGGGTTCGGGTATATAAGACCATTTTAAACAGGCATCATATATCCGCGTTAGCCAAGGCATAAGATGGACAGCATTGTATTGCAAATCCGCAGGTATTATACCGTCAGGACCCGGTGATTTGTAGGGGTCGAAGCTGTTTATCGCCCAGTTGATTTTATCTTCATTTATGGATATTCCTGTATCAGCTGGGAGATCTGTAAACTGCATGTCAGTACCGTTTTCCGGAGATTGACAGCCTGGAAAGTGAGTGGCCATTAAAACTTCTAAGGTTTCTTGGCTACTGGTCGTCCAACTGCCACAAGGTTTCTGAATGAAACTTGGGACAGGAGGAGTAGATGATAAGATTTTGCGCAGACGACTGGTCTCAGAAGAACCTTCCACGCCGCTACAGAAGGTTTTCCAAGATTTGCGCTTTGCATTTCTTACCAGGTTCTTGAAACGATTAACCGAGGTCTTGTAAGAAATCCAGTTTCCTGTTTTCTTTGCCTCGTTAAACAGTCTGCGCGTCTCTTTTCGAGATTTCGCAATGTCCGCAGACCACCATGGGGGCCTGCATCTGCCTTTGTGCATATTCTGTTTACAAGACAGTGAAGTCGCGTGTTTGAAAGCTTGATTTATGGTTTCAACCGCGTTTTCTATGTCCGATCGGTTTTCGATGATCGGTACATCCTGGAGTGAACGTGAGATTAGCCCCATTTGCATTTCCCAATCTGTTCGTCTCCTGTTTATAAAGGGCTTTGGGGCCACTTTGTCAACTACGATTTCAAAATCGATGTACTGATCCTATCATGATGCATAGAACTAACCAGCGTAATGTCGAGAACTTCCCTTCTGTTTGAAACAATAAAGGTCGGTTCGGATCCTGTATTTAAAATATCAAGATTATTGCTTAGAATGAAGTTAAAGATTGACTCACCTCTAGCGTTTATGTCCGAGCTTCCCCAGACAGTGTGATGGGCATTGGCATCAGCCCCCATAATGATCGGCATGCTTTTCGAGTTTGCCATCTCTATGGATCTGCAGACCAGGTTGTTCGGTGGCTGGTCGCTGTGGTCGTGAGCCATGTACGCCGAGATAACCAATATAGCACCTACACTGGTCTCCCATATGGCTGCTACGGTGTCTTCATCACTGAAATCAGAAAGAATGAAGATGTTGAGACTGCTTTTGGCTACTATACAGGATCGAATCTTACCAGATCCTTTTGCGTACAATAGCTTAAAGCTTTTCATGCCTAGTCCACTCACCCTTTCTTGGTGAATCCAGGGTTCCTGGACTAGGGCGAGCTCCTCCCCACTTACACCCATTCGGAGGAGCAGTGCAGCCGAGGCTGCTTTGGAGTGGTGGAGATTAATTTGGGTTACTCTCACCATCTCCTTTTTTGTCCTTACGCAACACTGTGACGTTGGCGTCCTCCTTGTCAGAGGCAAGGAGATCGTCCTCGTCAACTGACTCTTCCCCCTCCTTAACCAACTTAGAAGTTGATTGACTCAACGAAAGGTCAGTCTCGTCGCAAGACATATCCGCAGCGGATTGGTCAGGATCGGGATCATCCTGTTCCAATAGTCCCTTGTCATCGCCTCGGTAGACACGGAGGAAGATCGACTCGAAGCCGTAGTAGACCTTCCCTTGTTTCTCGCGAAGCGGCGCCAAAGACTCCTGGTTCAGGATCACAACTTCTTCCTTCTGGAGCTTCCTACAGGTTGAGAAACCCTGACGACCTTCCAATCTTGAGTTGGAAGATCCGGATTGCCAACCTGTAGAAGCTCCAGTATCGCTGCCTTTTTATGTGGTTCCGCAGGAATTATGGCGGTGGATCTAGGCCTTCGTGGGATCTCGTCCACAGAGACCACTTCCAGCTTAGCACCTTCCCACGGATCCTTTATCAGCGACACAGCCTGCTTCAGGAGCAAAGCTGAGCGCTCGTTGGAACAGGCCATTAGCTTCACTCTGTTGTGAAACCAACCGCCGTCCTCACACTGTGGGGGGGGACCAGGGTTCTGTTTAAGAACTTCCCAGAACACCCCCATCAGCTTTTTTCGCACTATGTCCCATCTGGATGGAGACATAGCGCCATCTATGTCACCCCTGTCGATGACAGCACGCGTGAATTGGTTCTCAACCACTTCACCGGAGGTCCTGTCATGCGGCTTGGGGGGCAACGGTTTCGGACGTTTTGTCCCGGGCTGCTGGCCCTGAAGATTAGTCTCCTCCTCAGAACGTTGCCGTTTAGGCGCGTCCTTAGACGTGAGGGGGGGACTCTTCTCCAGAACGGCCAATTTTCCCTTAGCCCATTCTAGAGAGGACTTGTCCTCTTTACTTAGCGACTCAACTGGCTTGCCAGCTAAGCGCGCTAGAATTTTGGCGGCGGAGCGCCGTTGTAGGAAGGCCCTTCTTGCTGGTGTTACGTGCCTGGGGGTCTTACTATTCGCCGTGTTGGCATTGGGAGATGCCGTTTGAGAACCCGAAATCTTGTTCGCAGTTCCCTCGTGCATAACCGGCACTGGGGTTGCTACCTTGGTTTTGGTGACCTTAGTAGTCCCCGAAACAGGGGGTTTTATCGGCATTTTGCCAATACAGACCTGAGCTGCCTTTGAGGTACTTGGGGTGACGTCCAGAGGTGCCTCGCTGCTTATTTTGCTGCATCCAGCTTTGGAGCCAGATGCTGTTATTGTTTTGCGACTGCAGGATCCAGGCTTCCCTAAATCCGCAGACGCTTTTGTTTTGGGTTTGGCGCCGGTAGCATTCAGACTAGCCCGACCCGGTGTCTCCGCCGGACTAACCTGGGTGGCAGTAGCACTCGACTCTCCACAGCCTGTCGCCTTCGCCGTGGGGGTAGGGTCTCCGGAGATTATTAGGCCCCTTACCGGATACGCGGGGCACGGTTTCTTGTCGGACATTGGACATTAAAAACGGTGTGCATTTTATACTTGCTGCCAAGTATATGATTCTGCATATGATGTGCTTGCAGACCACCAAGCCGCCCAATGTGGGAACAGACGCTGGTGGATTTAGACGGACCGTCGTGGAGTTTAGGGATCTAAGGATCCCGAACGGACTGTACTGTCAAAAGATACACATCCGAAGGATGAGTAGAGATCTTTTGACAAGTACTTGGACTGGTAGCCGCCCCATCGGGGAGAAACAGACGCTACCAGTCGTGGGAAGGGTAGTTCTTAGTATGTGCTCGTCATGAGCCCCTCTGGCATGGGTAGCCCTACCAGCACGGCCTGCATGGGTCATCACACATAAGCCTTCGCATCGCGTCAAGATGACTACCCGTCGCGAAGTTAGTTAGTTAGTTAGTTAGTTAGTTAGTTAGTTAGTTAGTAAGTTAAGTTGCACTCTTAACAAAATTCGAAGGTGTTCTCAACATATCATTAAAAACTGATTATTTGAAATAAAAACGCTAATAAAATATATAACAATCATAATTTGTATCATATTTCAATCAGTTGGAAGATCAAAAAATATTTTCCCTATTATTGTAATTTGTTTGTAACTGACAACTCAGATTCAAAAACTACTTAAATATGATTCAAAAATTACTCTAAAGCGACCAGTAATTCGACTCAAAAATGAGTCAGAACTGATCAAAAGAAGGGCAAAAAAAATACTATTTCAGAAGAGTTGCCTATACTATCATATTCTCCCGACGAAGAGGTATCATTTATGTTCAGAAAATGAGCGCATGTATGATCATTTTAATCGTACAAAAGAAATGACTAGAATGTGATCAAAGATTTCGTAAAATGTTAGCTGTGTGTATACTTTTATGGATCTTAGACCAATATAAGGCAATTTCAAGCTATTACAACGCTTTGAAACGAATACGAGGCTATATATTGAAGACATATTCTAGACAAAAGCAAGAATTAGGTTTTTCATATTTTAGGGTACTTTACAGTTCTTGTAACTGACCGGATTTATCATTTTGGTTTTGAGGTTTCAGCTAAATTTAAAGATTTTTTTCTGCTTCATTTATTCATTTAGCTTGTTTTATTTTTAGACAATATCAAGACTCTTACGTTTTGTTTTGTTTTTTTTTTTTTATTATAACTGCAGTTATAATTGTGTTTAAATATATATGTACGACTGCGAACTCGTAAATTTGTTTTGAATATTTTTATTATAACATATTTTTTAATTAAGAGATAAGACAAAATTGTTTAACAAATATTTGATTTACCAAAAAAGACTATATGTAAACTTAATTTTTAATAAAGATAATGACGTTTTCTATATGCTCTGCAATATTAACCAGCTGGAAATTGTTTAAAAGAAAGATAATAATTCATGAACTCTGACATTAAACGTAAGTTAGATATATAAAACCTGTTACATTTCATTTTAGTTTCAAGACGAAAACACCTACATACATACATGTAATGTAATTATTATGAGAGTTTTTTTTTAAATTTTTTTGATATAATTTAAAATTATTAACATTTTACACCAAAAGTTTATGGACAAAAATATAAATAACCTAAAAGCACATTAACTTTTCTAAAAAAAGGTAATAATAAATTATATTTTATTTTTGTTGTGTTACCATTTCTTTAGTACGTGAATTCTAAAATGTTTGACGTCGACCTCTACACATGATATTTTTAACAATCACATGCTTATTACTGTTTCATATTTAAAAGGAAATTATCAAGAAAAAACTCTTCAATGTCAAGGGTATATTTTTTTTGGAAAAGACATATTACACAGAGAGAATATTTTTTAAAATTTTTATAACAGTACAATAGGGTAACACAATAGCATAAAAGTATTGCATACTGGCCTATAGGTCAGTGTATAGACTATATACAGTCTACAGACATAGACTGACCTATAGAATGATTTATAGGACAGACTATAGATAAATCTATACTGATCTATAGGCCAGACTATAGACTGATCTTTAGGCCAGACTATTTCCCATGCTATAGACTGGTCTATAGCGCAGACTATAGATTTTTCTATAGTTCAGATTATAGACTGGTATATAGGACAGATCATAGACTAATTTATAGGCCAGACTATAGACTGATATATAGGCCAGACTATAGACTACTATATGGGTCAGACTATAGACTGGTCTATAGGCTAGACTATAGAATGGTCTATAAGCTAGTCTATATACTGGTCTATAGGCTAGACTATGTACTGGCCTATATGCTAGACTATAAACTGCTCTATAGGTCAGACTATAGATTGGTGTATACGCTAGACTATAGATTGGTCTATAAGCTAGACTATATATATGGTCTATACGCTAGGCTATAGACTGGTCTGTAGGCCACACTATTGACTAATATATATGTCCGACTATATGATTTATTATAGACTGGTCTACAGCTCAGACTGGTCTATAGCGCAGACTATAGACTGCTATAGACTGCTCTATAGGCCAGACTATAGACTGGTCTATAGACTAGACTAAAGACAGTTTATGGGCTAGACTATAGACTGGTATATAGGCCAGACCATAGACTGGTCTATAGGCTAGACTATAGACTGGTATATAGGCTGGACTATAAACTGCTCTATAGGCCAGACTATAGACTGGTGTATAGGCTAGACTATAGACAGTTAATAGGCTAGACTATAGACTGGTATATAGGCCAGACCATAGATTGGTCTATGGGCTAGACTATAGTCTGGTCTTTAGGCTAGACTATAGACTAGGCTAGACTATAGACTGATCTATAGGCCAGATTATAGACTGATCTATAGGCCAGACTATAGACTGATCTATACGCCAGACTATAGACTGATCTATACGCCAGACTATAGACTGATCTATAGGCCAGACTATAGACTGGTCTATAGTCCAGGCTATAGACTGGCATATAGTCCAGGCTATAGACTGGTATATAGGCCAGGCTATAGACTGGTATATAGGCTGGACTATAAACTGTTCTATAGGCCAGACTATAGACTGGTATATAAGCTAGACTAAAGACTATTCCATAGGCTAGACTATAGACTAGTATATCGGCTAGACTATAGACTGATCTATAGGCTAGACTATAGACTTGTATGTAGGCCACACTATAGACTGGTATATTGGCCAGACTATAGCCTGATCTATTCGCCAGACTACAGACTGATGTATAGGTCAGACTATAGACTGAGACTGAAGTCTCGATTATATAATGATCTTTCTTATTAACTGTAAACTAATTTCTACTTTCGATTATAGAATATTTATAATGTTCCATGCATTGGTCAAAATAACCAAAATAGTTAATATAAAAATATTTTTTTAGCCTTAAATAAACAAGCAATAATAAGCAATTTTTGGCGAATTAAATCACTCTAGTGTGAACACATTATAAAAGGTAAATAAAATGTTATAAATTGTTTTTGTTTTTATAGCACATATTTTTTCCACCTCTAGATTTAAACACGTTAGACACATTTTGTGTTTTTATCTTAATAAATTTTGAATAAATTTAAATAAAATTGAAAAAACAACAACAATAACAACTCAGAATGGAACATTAAAAATACCTTATAATTTATGCCAACAGCAACATTTTTAAGTTTTCCAGCTGCTAATATTATTTTATACACACACACATATTAAATGTTCTTGAGGTTGATGATGTGTTGCTGTTTTTATTATTATTTTTTAATTTTTTTATCTCAAAAATGAAATATGTATATAGAAAAAAAATCATCAGTAGCAAAAGTAAAATCTAGAGAAGATAACAACCTAAACCATGAACAAGTTAATGCATGTTCATTCTTATAGAGGAAGGAAGGAAACAGCAGACTAGATTTTGCAGACAGAGGTTGAGGTATTATGTTTTGGTTTTATTTCTTTTTTTTTTTTTTTCATCTTCAACTTTTTTTTGGCTTGTGGTTAGATAGAGAGACAAACAGTAAGATAGACAGACAGACAGACAGACATGTGTGTATATATTTATGTCAAATTTAAAAAAATAATAATATTTTAATAATAAAATGATATCCTACAGGCAGGTCGTCAAAGATAAATGCACGAGTATAGTAGAAATTATGATATCAAATGGAAAAAATATATGAACCTACTTGTTGTTAGATACTAAGTAGATAAATAATTGCCTGTAAATGAAATAACTAAACTTAAATTTAATATGAATTATAATAGAAAGATAATAAATAAATTTGTATGTGCAAAATATGCAAATTCTAAATAAGTCATAGAGATATGTAGTGTGTGTGTATGTATCATTACACGTTTGTAAAGAATGACAAAAATGCATTATCAGCTGTTGATTTTTAAAATGTAAATGAATTTTATTAAAGGTGTTCAAAATTTTTATTTTTAGAGCGTGTGCCAAATGATAGCAAAGTTCTATGGTGGATTGTAATTTTCCTATGGTGGGAACATTTTTACATTTTGCAGTGCCAACGATATCTTTATTGATTACATTAAATTTTTACAATTGTCACTAATTTCACAAGAAAATCTGCATTTATTTTAATAAATGAAACACTTTTATTAATTTTTTTATTATTAAAATAAATTTCTACAATCACAAATGTATTATAAACTAAAATTATAAAATATTTTATTTTTTGTATTTTCAAATTTTTCTTTTCATTTGTCAAAAATTTATATAGCCCTATGAGCTAGTAAAATTTTATTCACCTCATATCTATCAAAAATTTACATTTTCAAGTAAATTGTTACCGATTGGCACACACTCTTACTATGAAAAAAAACTTGTTTCAGAACAACAAGTCGTGTCTATGGAGTCGTTTATAGTCTTGATTATAGAGTCGAATGTATTTTGGATTATTGAGTTGTCTATAGTCTGCAATATATAGTCGTCAACAGTCTGGACTATGGAGGATGAACTGTAGAGTAGTCTATAATCTGGACTATAGAGCCATTTATAGTCTGGACTATAGGGTTGTTTATGGCCCGGACTAGAGAGTCGTTTACAGTCTGTACTATGGAGTCTGGCCTGCAGAATATAGTCTGAATGATAGAGTAGTCTATAATCTGGGCTATATAGTCTTCTTAAGACTGGACTAGAGAGTCATCTACAGTCTGCACTATATAGTCGTCTATAGTCTGGACTACAGAGTAGTCTATGGTCTCTATAAACTATAGTCTGGCCTATATAATATAGAATATAGTCTGAATGATAGAGTCGTTTATAGTCTGAACTACAGAGTCTATAGTCTGAACTTTAAAGTAGTCTATGGTTTGGACTATAGAGTATTCTATAGTCCATAATCTGGACTTTAGAGTAGTCTATAGTTTGGACTATAGAGTAGAGTATAGTCTGGACTATATAGTCTTCTTAAGTCTGGACTAGAGAGTCATCTACAGTCTGCACTATATAGTCGTCTATAGTCTGGACTATAGAGTAGTCTATGGTCTCTATAAACTATAGTCTGGCCTATATAATATAGAATATAGTCTGAATGATAGAGTCGTTTATAGTCTGGACTACAGAGTCTACAGTCTGAACTTTAGAGTAGTCTATAGTCTGGACTATAGAGTAGTCTATAGTCTGGACTATAGAGTAGTCTATAGTGTGGACTATAGAGTAATCTGTAGTCTGGACTATAGAGTAGTCTATAGTCTGGACTATAGAGTAGTCTATAGTGTGGACTATAGAGTAGTCTGTAGTCTGGACTATAGAGTAGTCTATAGTGTGGACTATAGAGTAGTCTATAGTCTGGACTATAGAGTAGTCTATAGTCTGGACTATAGAGTAGTCTATAGTCTGGACTATAGAGTAGTCTATAGTCTGGACTATAGAGTAGTCTGTAGTCTGGACTATAGAGTAGTCTATAGTCTGGACTATAAAGTAGTCAATAGTCCGGACTATAGAGTAGTCTATAGTTTGAACTATAGAGTAGTCTATAATCTGGACTATAGAGTAGTCTATAGCCTGGACTATAGAGTATTCTATAGACTGGACTATAGAGTAGTCTATAGACTGGACTATAGAGTAGTCTATAGTCTGGACTATAAAGTAGTCTATAGTCTGGACTATAAAGTAGTCTATAGTCTGGACTATAGAGTAGTCTGTAGTCTGGACTATAGAGTAGTCTATAGTCTCGACTATAGAGTAGTCTATAGTCTGGACTATAGAGTAGTCTATAGTCTGGACTATAAAGTAGTCTATAGTCTGGACTATAAAGTTGTCTATAGTCTGGACTATAGAGTAGTCTGTAATCTGGACTATAGAGTAGTCTATAGTTTGGACTATAAAATAATCTATAGTCTGGACTATAGAATAGTCTATAGTCTGGACTATAGAATAGTCTATAGTCTGGACTATAGAGTAGTCTATTTTCTGGACTGTAGAGTAGTCTATAGTCTGGACTATAGAGTAGTCTATAGACTGGAATATAGAGTAGTCTATAGTCTGGACTATAAAGTAGTCTATAGTCTGGACTATAGAGTAATCTATAGTCTGGAATATGGAATAGTCTATAGTCTGGAATATAGAATAGTCTATAGTCTGGACTATAGAATAATCTATAGTCTAGACTATAGAATAGTCTATAGTCTGGACTATAGAGTAGTCTATTTTCTGGACTGTAGAGTAGTCAATAGTGTGGACTATAGAGTAGTCTATAGTCTGGACTATAGAGTAGTCTATAGTCTGGACTATAGAGTAGTCTATAGTCTGGACTATAGAGTATTCTATAGTCTGGACTATAGAGTAGTCTATAGTCTAGACTATAGAGTAGTCTATAGTCTGGACTATAGAGTAGTCTATAGTCTATAGAGTAGTCTATAGTCTGGACTATAGAGTAGTCTATAGTCTGGACTATAGAGTAGTCTATAGTCTGGACTATGGAGTAGTCTATAGTCTGGACTATGGAGTAGTCTATAGTCTGGACTATAGAGTAGTCTATAGTCTGGATTATAGAGTGGTCTATAGTCTGGACTATAGAGTAGTTTATAGTCCAGACTATAGACTACTCTATAGTCCAGATTATATACTACTCTATAGTCCAGTCTATAGTCTGGACTATAAAGTAGTCTATAGTCTGGACTATAGAGTAGTCTTTAGTCTGGACTATAGAGTAGTCTATAGTCTCGACTATAGAGTAGTCTATAGTCTGGACTATAGAGTAGTCTATAGTCTGGACTATAAAGTAGTCTATAGTCTGGAGTATAAAGTAGTCTATAGTCTGGACTATAGAGTAGTCTGTAGTCTGGACTATAGAGTAGTCTATAGTTTGGACTATATAATAATCTATAGTCTGGACTATAGAATAGTCTATAGTCTGGACTATAGAATAGTCTATAGTCTGGACTATAGAGTAGTCTATTTTCTGGACTGTAGAGTAGTCTATAGTCTGGACTATAGAGTAGTCTATAGACTGGAATATAGAGTAGTCTATAGTCTGGAATATAGAGTAGTCTATAGTCTGGACTATAGTCTGGTCTATAGTCTGGACTATAAAGTAGTCTATAGTCTGGACTATAGAGTAGTCTTTAGTCTGGACTATAGAGTAGTCTATAGTCTCGACTATAGAGTAGTCTATAGTCTGGACTATAGAGTAGTCTATAGTCTGGACTATAAAGTAGTCTATAGTCTGGAGTATAAAGTAGTCTATAGTCTGGACTATAGAGTAGTCTGTAGTCTGGACTATAGAGTAGTCTATAGTTTGGACTATATAATAATCTATAGTCTGGACTATAGAATAGTCTATAGTCTGGACTATAGAATAGTCTATAGTCTGGACTATAGAGTAGTCTATTTTCTGGACTGTAGAGTAGTCTATAGTCTGGACTATAGAGTAGTCTATAGACTGGAATATAGAGTAGTCTATAGTCTGGAATATAGAGTAGTCTATAGTCTGGACTATAGTCTGGTCTATAGTCTGGACTATAAAGTAGTCTATAGTCTGGACTATAGAGTAGTCTTTAGTCTGGACTATAGAGTAGTCTATAGTCTCGACTATAGAGTAGTCTATAGTCTGGACTATAGAGTAGTCTATAGTCTGGACTATAAAGTAGTCTATAGTCTGGAGTATAAAGTAGTCTATAGTCTGGACTATAGAGTAGTCTGTAGTCTGGACTATAGAGTAGTCTATAGTTTGGACTATATAATAATCTATAGTCTGGACTATAGAATAGTCTATAGTCTGGACTATAGAGTAGTCTATAGACTGGAATATAGAGTAGTCTATAGTCTGGACTATAGAGTAATCTATAGTCTGGAATATGGAATAGTCTATAGTCTGGACTATAGAATAGTCTATAGTCTGGACTATAGAGTAGTCTGTAGTCTGGACTATAGAGTAGTCTGTAGTCTGGACTATAGAGTAGTCTATAGTTTGGACTATATAATAATCTATAGTCTGGACTATAGAATAGTCTATAGTCTGGACTATAGAATAGTCTATAGTCTGGACTATAGAATAGTCTATAGTCTGGACTATAGAGTAGTCTATTTTCTGTACTATAGAGTAGTCTATAGTCTGGACTATAGAGTAGTCTATAGTCTGGACTATAGAGTAGTCTATAGTCTGGACTATAGAGTAGTCTATAGTCTGGACTATAGAGTAGTCTATAGTCTGGACTATAGAGTAGTCTATAGTCTGGACTATGGAGTAGTCTATAGTCTGGACTATAGAGTAGTCTATAGTCTGGATTATAGAGTAGTCTATAGTCTGGACTATAGAGTAGTTTATAGTCTGGACTATAGAGTGGTCTATAGTCTGGACTATAAAGTAGTCTATAGTCAGGTCTATAGAATGGTCTATAGTCTGGACTATAGAGTAGTCTATAGTCTGGATTATAGAGTAGTCTATAATCTGGACTATAGAGTAGTCTATAGTCTGGACTATAGAGTGTTCTACAGTATGTACTATAGAGTAATCTATTGTCTGGACTATAGAGTAGTCTATAGTCTGGACTATAGAGTAATCTATAGTCTGGACTGTAGAGTAATCTATAGTCTGGACTGTAGAGTCGTCTATAATATGGTCGTCCTTAATCTGGATTATAGAGTCGTCTATAGTTTGGACTATAGAGTCATCTATAGTATGGACTATAGAGTCGTCTATTGTCTGGACTATAGAGTCGTATATAGTCTGGACTATAGTGTCGAATATAGGCTGGACTATAGAGTCGTCTATAGTCTATATTAAAGAGTAGTCTATTATCTTGACTATAGAGTAGTATATAATCTGCACTGTAATGTCGTCTATAGTCTGGAATACAGAGAGAGTCGTCTATAGTCTAAAAACGACCCTGTAGTTTTTACACTGAACTACAAAGTCGTCTGTGGGCTGGACTATATTTGTTTGAAATTTTGCTAAAATTTTATTTGTGATCTTCGAATATATAAAATATTTATTTTACTTCTTCAAGGTTAGAGGAAATTTACTTAATACTCTTGGATAAAATTATTAGTCTAGACTATAACTGGTGGCAGTAAGATTTTCAATTGCAAGCAAATTAATAATATTACGCTTGGAAATGAATTTTAACGCATTTACATAAAAACAACTAAATTAAATAAATAGTTGAATTCATTACATACTAGTGAATAAAATATATCTCTTTAATTTTTCAATTCAATTTGCCACTCTGTTATCATTTCTCAATATAAAACTTTTTTATCTTTAACATGTAGAGGGAACACAGTGTTTTAAAATCATATAAAAAAGTAGAAATAAAAAGTAATTTGTAGTTTCATATTGCGGTATTACTGATTCAGTTAAATTTGATTAATTTTTATTACTCGTTTAATAAACAATATATGTACGAGTTTAAATTACGCTTTAAATTTTATTTTATATTTTTTTAATTTATTTGTACTATTTTTCATCTCTTCATCGCCAGTGTATCTCGCTGTGTGTAGCTAACGTTAGAGATAGTGAGAGATAAAGTGAAATTACTGCAGTATTAAACATCATTTTTTTTTTATTGTTTAAACATTCATTTGTTTAATTATTGTTCATTCGTTCATATACACACAATCACACATATTCAAACTCAAACAACCACCCACCACATCCACTAACCGTCCGCTTTTACAGTTTCTACGATAACCACAGTCCGCTTTTACGCTCGCTCGTTGATTCTGCACAATTTTCACCCAATTTCGTTGTTAATTTATCGTTATTTTTTTGTAATTTAATTTTTTGCTTTTTGATTTTTTTCACGGTAATTGTAGTAAAACCAATGAATACTTTTAGTATGTGAAATTAAAACGCGTAAATGTTGGCTTTTTTTGTTGTTGTTCGATTTTTTAAGTGAATATTGTTTTCAATAAATTTCATTAATGCTATAAATATCAAGCTGGAATTTATATAAAAAAAATATAAAAAATCTTTATCTTTGAAATTAAAAAATTTCCATAAAAAATTAAGAAGAAAAACAATTTTAAAGTGTTAGTTACCAAAAAAAATAATAATTTTTGAAAAGTCTTACTTAAATAAAGTGTTATTTCTAGAGAAGTGTTTTGAAATATTTTAATAAATTAATAACTAACCTTCAATAATAATTAATAGCAAACGTGTTATACATATAATATTCATATACACTTCAGCGTTTAAATATTTATAAAATAAATTGTAAGTTTTTAATCAACCATATGTAAATCTATTAAATCAAGAAATAATATTATAAAAGTACATTGCGCAGTGGGTCAGAATAGAAATTTTTTGAAAAAATCTGCCATTTCAAAACGGATTGTTCAATCGGGATAAATTTGTACATAGTCGTAGCCAAAAAGTATTGTGAATGGACCCCTCACCTCCTCTAGGGGAGGAGGTAGCGCTATGGGCGCTCAAAAAGGGGTAAATTCGTGAGCCATATATTTGTCATTTCCCATCCGATTTCAAAGACTTTATTAAAAATCCGAAGTAGTACTTAGATAGTTAGTTCGTTAGTTAGTTAGTTAGTTAGTTAGTTAGTTAGTTAGTTAGTTAGTCAGTTAGTTAGTTAGTTAGTTAGTCAGTTAGTTTAGTTAGTTAGTTAGTTAGTTAGTTAGTTAGTTAGTTAGTTAGTTAGTTAGTTAGTTAGGTTAGTAGTTAGTAGTTAGTAGTTAGTTAGTTAGTAGTAGTTAGTTAGTTAGTTAGTTAGTTAGTTAGTTAGTTTAGTTAGTTAGTTAGTTAGTTAGTTAGTTAGTTAGTTATAGTTAGTTAGTTAGTTAGTAGTTAGTTAGTAGTTAGTTAGTTAGTTAGTTAGTTAGTTAGTTAGTTAGTTAGTTAGTTAGTTAGTTAGTTAGTTAGTTAGTTAGTTAGTTAGTTAGTTAGTTAGTTAGTTAGTTAGTTCGTTAGTAGTTAGTTAGTTAGTTAGTTAGTTAGTTCGTTAGTTAGTTAGTTAGTAGTTAGTTAGTTAGTAGTTAGTTAGTTAGTTAGTTAGTTAGTTAGTTAGTTAGTTAGTTAGTTAGTAGTAGTTAGTTAGTTAGTTAGTTAGTTAGTAGTAGTTAGTTAGTTAGTTAGTTAGGTAGTTAGTTAGTTAGTAGTTGTTAGTTAGTTAGTTAGTTAGTTAGTTGTAGTTAGTTAGTTAGTTAGTTAGTTAGTTAGTTAGTTAGTTAGTTAGTTAGTTAGTTAGTAGTTAGTTAGTTAGTTAGTTAGTTAGTTAGTTAGTTAGTTAGTTAGTTAGTTAGTTAGTTAGTTAGTAGTTAGTTAGTAGTTAGTTAGTTAGTAGTTAGTTAGTTAGTTAGTTAGTTAGTTTAGTTAGTTAGTTAGTTAGTTAGTTAGTTAGTGTTAGTTAGTTAGTTAGTTAGTAGTTAGTTAGTTAGTAGTTAGTTAGTTAGTTAGTAGTTAGTTAGTTAGTTAGTTAGTTAGTAGTTAGTTAGTAGTTAGTAGTTAGTAGTTAGTTAGTTAGTTAGTTAGTTAGTTAGTAGTAGTTAGTTAGTTAGTTAGTTAGTTAGTTAGTTAGTTAGTAGTTAGTTAGTTAGTTAGTTAGTTAGTTAGTTAGTTAGTAGTTAGTTAGTTAGTTAGTTAGTTAGTTAGTTAGTTAGTTAGTTAGTTAGTAGTTAGTTAGTTAGTTAGTTAGTTAGTTAGTAGTTAGTTAGTTAGTTAGTTAGTTAGTTAGTTAGTTAGTAGTTAGTTAGTTAGTTAGTTAGTTAGTTAGTTAGTAGTTAGTTAGTTAGTTAGTAGTTAGTTAGTTAGTTAGTTAGTTAGTTAGTTAGTAGTAGTTAGTTAGTTAGTTAGTTAGTAGTTAGTTAGTTAGTTAGTTAGTTAGTTAGTTAGTTAGTAGTTAGTTAGTTAGTTGTTAGTTAGTTAGTTAGTTAGTTAGTTAGTTAGTAGTTAGTTAGTTAGTTAGGTTAGTTAGTTAGTTAGTTAGTTAGTTAGTAGTTAGTTAGTTAGTTAGTTAGTTAGTTAGTTAGTTAGTTAGTTAGTAGTTAGTTAGTAGTTAGTTAGTTAGTTAGTTAGTTAGTTAGTTAGTTAGTTAGTAGTTAGTAGTTAGTTAGTTAGTTAGTTAGTTAGTTAGTTAGTTAGTTAGTAGTTAGTTAGTTAGTTCGTTAGTTAGTTAGTTAGTTAGTTAGTTAGTTAGTTATTTAGTTAGTAGTTAGTTAGTTAGTTAGTTAGTTAGTTAGTTAGTTAGTTAGTTAGTTAGTTAGTTAGTTAGTTAGTTAGTTAGTTAGGTTAGTTTGTTAGTTAGTAGTTAGTTAGTTAGTTAGTTAGTTAGTTGTTAGTTAGTTAGTTTAGTTAGTTAGTTGTTAGTTAGTTAGTTAGTTAGTTAGTTAGTTATTAGTTAGTTAGTTTAGTTAGTTAGTAGTTAGTTAGTTAGTGTTAGTTAGTTAGTTAGTTTAGATAGTCGTATTCCTCAGTAGTTACTTCTTGTAGGAATCTGAATTGACAGACTTCTGAACGCCCTTTCCATTATTTGTTTAGGATAAAATATACGTGTCGATAACCTTAGTTTAAATAACACAGGTCTACGAATTTTAACTTACAAACCAAAGTTTACTTTTCGAAAGAATTGAGCTGCGTTGGATCAAAAATTATTTGTCGGCTGGTGTAATTATATCACTTCTACTGCAATTTTACAGCTGACATTGCATTGATTTACTGATATCAAAAATTATGTACTTATATATTCGTCTTATAAAATTTGCATGAAAACTGGTATATGAAACAATAGATTATAAATCACAAATGTCATTAATAGCGAAAAGCTTTAATATGAAAAGTTAATTCTTTAAGAAATTTAAGAAAAAATTAAGTTTTAGATATAATAAAAAGCCGCCTTTAATAAATTTCTTAATTTAATGTATTTTTCTCTCAATCTCTACTTTCAGAAAATTTCCTAGAAGTTTCAACAAGATAAAGTTTTGAATGAGAAAAACAAAATAAACATAACCCAAAGCTATTTCGAATAAAGCTAAAATGTTAAAGTGAAGAAAAGAAAAGAATTTCCAAGAAATATCAGATAATTTACACAAGACCAGCACAAAAGTACTAAAACACAAAAAGTAACAAGAAAAAAACCGCCCCCCCAAACAAAATATGATTGAAATGTTTGATGTGAACAATTTAAATGCGACAGCCACAATAACAAATATAATAGAAAATGTTAATCAAAGTAATAACACTAATAATGATAATCTGCTATTGTCCTCCTCCTACTCCGCCATTACAACGTCGTCATCGTCTGCCTACGCGAGCCAACAACAAAATGACACCACGGACACAACAATGTTGCTCACGGATTTGGTAGTGAATGCCACGGCGGCTGTTGTTGATTATGCCACACAATGGTTGACAACAACAATAGCAACAACTGCCGCAAATTTAACCAGTAGTATCAGCAATGAAACCACAACCACATTGTTTCCACCCACCGATAGTATTTTAAATTATACCATACCATCATTGTCGTCGTCGTCATTATTTGGCGACAGCAGCAGTAGCAGTTTTACAAATTTTTCAAATCCTGCCAACGACAACAACATCATCAACACCACCACTAGTAGTACCACCTCCACGATGTTATCATCAGCATCCTCCTCTCCATTTATACTAAATGCTGATCTCATTGGAGAAAATACAAAATTAGCTGATGATAGCAATTACTATGATGACATGCATGAATGTCATCCAGAAAATCCAAACTTTAATTGTTCACGCTCCGATTATATGTTATTCATTTTGGGACCCCAAACAATGCCGCTCTTTAAATCTCTGAGTGTAAGTTTAATGAAATTTTAAAAGATTTAAGTTGAAGTTTTTTTTTTAATTTATTTGTTATTTCGGCACCCTACACCATTATGGTGGGGAAGATATTATGCGTTTGTGCTGACCAATCTAGCGACCCCTCAGTTTCTGAGTTGATTAAGCTATGTCCGTCCGGCTGGTTGGCAATGTAGACTTTATATGCAAGATTGAAGGACTTGCATATATAAAGTGGATCTGAAGAGGGATTTGGAGCATACTTGGTGTAGAGTATTATACTGTCGGCTCTATAGTGAATTTGGCCCTTTATAGTAAATTTAGTTTCCTTTTTTGTTAGTGTCTAACACATGGCATTATTTAGTAGTTATTATCCTTTTCCTTTTTTTTTTTTTGATATTTTTATTTTCTATTAAGAAACGAAGCAACAATTTTGTTTTCTGGGGTAAAATTTATTTTTACTTATAGTTGCTAAATGATGCGTGATTTCAACTACTGAATTTTAATGGAACTTATTTACTTTATACACTTCGTTATTAAAGATAAGGTTATCTATAGGAGCGAGTCATAGTATAAATATAAGGAAATTTGGTCCATAATTTTAGCAATTTTTGTCTAACCATAGTTTGTACTCGAAATTTTCAATTCAGCTAATAATTTAGTAATTCAGCACAGCTGAATGTGAATTTTATAGCTTATTTAGACATAAGTGATTGTAAGTTTTAAATTTTAGAACAAAAAATTTAATTCAGCTAATGAAATTTTAAAAAAATGTTCAATACAGCAAAACTTCCCAAAACAGATTTTTAATTCATCTGCAAAATTTTCAATTCAGCTTAAAATAAAACAATTTATCTGCAGAGAACTTATCTCTAACAAACTTTTCTGCTTGAATTTGGCAATTCAGCTAATAAAAAACTTATTCAGCACAGCTGAATACAGATTTTATAGTATATTTATATATAGTTGATATTTAATTTTAAATTTTAAAACAAAATCTTTAATTCAGCTAATGAACATTTCAAAAATTTTCATATTTTCTAGGGAATTTTTAATTCAGCTTAAGAAATATTTAATTCAGTGAACCTCTTAAATCTCTAACACACCTTTTTGCTTGAAATTCTCAATTCAGCTAATAAATAAGTTATTCAGCAAAGCTGAATATAAATTTTATAGCTTATTTGTACGTAATTGATTGTAAATTTAAAATTTTTCTAATTCAGCTAATCTAAATTATCAAAATCTTCAATTCAGCTAAACTTTCAAACTAATTTTTAATTTAGTTGTCAAAAATTTTAATTCAGCTTAGGGAAACTCAAATGTTGAACTTTAATTTGAATTAAAATTAATGCTTTTTAAGAAAAATCTTAGCTTTTGAATCCTTTGTACAATATTTTTGATAGCAACCATTTCCATATTTTTGATCAATTGGAATCCGCAAAAAAAGAACGGTGGAAACCAATTAGTAGTCTGCCAAGTTATTGCCAATTGCCAATAACTTTTTTATAAATAGATTTTATTAAGTATCGCAACATAATTTAGAGCACTACCATGATGGTTTATTAGGCTATTATGTGCTCTTGTTCTAGGTTCGTTTTAAACGAACCAACTTAGAGCTATCGATATTCGGCTTTGGCCTCGATCAAGCAGCATTTTTGATGAATCCTACTATTCGCAAGTATTTTTAAATTGCTGCTTGAATAACTCTTGTTTAGTGTCATAACAATCTGCCATTGAGTAATGCCACCGATTCATGGTCTTCACCACTTCTGAACCGCACAAGCTATCTCTCGCACGTTGAAAACCACCTTCACCATTAGCTTAGGTGAGCAATCGGTGTACTAAAGTGATTCGGGCATATTGTGTGATCCTTTCCAGAGTCTCTGACAGATATGTATGTGCTCCAGAGTTTCACTGTCCTCTCTATATGATCTACATTTGCCTGAGTTTTATATAACTGTACCAGTAATCCTGTGCGTCCACTCAGAATATGTACCATCATACTAACTTCTGACATGCTCATTTTGAGGAGGGTTCTCGTCTTGATCTTGTTAGGGTCACGCCATAGGATCATCGTTGCCGACCACTCCCGACTGACTAGGTATCCGTATAACGTAAACCTTACCTCTGGGAGAGTATTCGGTTAGAGCTTTCTTGCAATCCAATACTGTCTTAGATTTAACTTTATCACCTGACAGCGCCCTTATTGCTTCTGGTTGTCGGTAAATATGTTAAGCCCTGTTGGCGCCATATTTATTCTAATCCATTTTACGTATTCCGTTATTGCTCGAACTTCTGTCTTCAAGCTAGTGCTGCGATTAGGTAAACAATTTCTGTGTTGAGCCCTGTTTAAGGTTGAGCTCAGTTCATGGCCTCGTCAGCCCTTCTACACAAGTAATTTGGATCCTTTATCCTTACAAGTATTAAGGCAGATTTAAATCTTGTTTCGGTTTGGGCCCTTAGAAGGCTATTAGTCGTGGTTATCTAAGTAAAGAGTGTACCGCGAAATACCATTTTTCTCGCATCTTATACGTTTGTTCTTTAGCATGTTGATGATCCAGTTACTGAGCATCCGGTCAATATAAAACTGATCTAAAGATTGGATAAGAGTATCAGTATGTACGTTATTTAAGGCGCCTTCGATGTCCATGCCTACCCCCAGTGTATACAGTTTGGTATCGAAGGACTTACAATTTCGATAAATTAGAAATTTATCTTTTATATTTAAGCAATTTATTGATGAAAAACTTATTTTCTGAAAGAGGTTTTATATCGGGGGGATCGCGGACCGATGCTCATAAAATTTGTTGGGTATAGCCTTTTAACCTTTTTAAGCGATTTGTGGGCATTTAACTCATTTTCTGAAGTTGTCTTTGTATGGGGGCTAGGGTCAAGTGAGACCCGATCGTTACAAAATTAGGCAGGGTCATTAAAGTTATTAAAAAACTTACTTGTGCTACTTTTTTGTCTGGTTACCAATATAAGTATTAAACATATTTGTGACCTCAAAAGCCCTATTCGGGAGGTTCAGTAGTATGGGGTCTAGGTAAATTAATGGATCGATTTAAATTTTTTTAACTATAACCTTCGTCCTTGGCAGAATAAGAGATATTGTTGCAAATTTCATTGAATTATATTCTAAATTGGGAGCTGTAGTTTGATTATAAGGTTTACATGAACGGACGGACGGACATATATAAATCGACTCAGAAAATTATTCGAAAGCCAAGCGTTATAAACATCAGCACAAAACCCAATATAACGTCCCCAGTAAAAGTGTAGGGTATAATTATAAATCTAAATTGACAGTTAAATATATGAAACTTTAGTTTTAGTTAAATAAAAGTATACGCTCAATTGAGACGAACGACGAATTTTTCGGAACGAATATTCGTCGTCAGAAATAGAACACACTTGGGTATATGAAAATGTATACAATCATTGCGTATGACGAAATTCGTCGTACGTAACGAACTATGCGATAGGATTATTTCTATTTCTTACTCAGACGAACGACGAATTAATTGTTTTAAAACCAATTCCGGTATCCCGAATTTGCTGAAATTTGGAGATTGTGAGTACAGCTAATGACAATACAATATTATGTTCGAATATTTGAAATTATAATCGAAAATTCGAAGTTATGTTCGAAACATTTTTTATGCTCTTAAAATAATCTCTGGGCCATAAAAACTAAAAATAAAATTTTCGAAAATTCAAACTTAAGTTCGAAAAATTTTTAAAGCCATTAAAACCAATTCTCGTGGCACGTATTGTCTGAAATTTGGAAGTCTGGAGTACACTTGATGACATGTTGGAATAATGTTGGAATATTTAATATAAGTTCGAAAATTCGAAGTAATGTTCGAAAAAATTTTGAAGCTGTTAAAATAATCTCAAAATTGGAGATATTCATAAAAATATAATTTTAGTTCTTTTCGAGGCCAATTTCTTACATTTTCCAATTTCGAAATAATGTTCGAATAAATTTTAAAGCTGTTAAAATTATCTCAAAATCGTGAAGATTCACAAAAATATAATTTTTGTACCTTTTTCTTACTTTTTCCAATTTCGAACAAACAAATTTTGAAACGAATTCGCCGTAAGAATAATTTGATTGTGTTCCATTCGACGAATTTACGCAATGAATTTTTGTCGACTAGTTCGTCGTGCTATACGAAATTCGTCGTTCGTCCCAATAATTGTGTTTCAAAAGTATTTTACTAAAACTATTGATCTCTTAAAATTCGACCTATGACCCTGCAGGCATTTCAATTAGATATGACGTGGATTACTCTTTCAAACTCGGTCAAATACTATGGTTAAATTATTTAAAATTCTAGTTGCTTTAGCATTTCTCACGAACTGTACATATGTATTTCAACACAAAAAGAAAAAAATTATGAAAATATCCTTAAGCTAAAAATACAACAAATGTATAAAAATAAACATTAAGGTTAATGAAGCTAAACGTAATAGTTTAAAAGCATTATAAGAAGATATATTTTTTTCTATTTAATAATTTAAAAATTGTTGGAAACAACAAACATTTCCAAAGCAAAATGTAGCAATTTAAAACTAAATAAGCAACAAAAAAGTTTAATAAGGCAGAGAAATTAAGTTTCATTTAAAATTGATTTCAAAATCATCTCAAACAGGAAATATTTAAACATAAATCTTTGAACAAATTTCCAATAATTAAAATATTGAGTTCTCCAAATGACTTTAGCTTTAAAAATTTGTATACAAAATAAATTTAAAAATTCTCTCTTTAGTTAAACAATATCCTCAAGAATTACCATTTTTTTACATATTCCAAGAAAATTAAAGCCTAAATGGCAGACAAACACCACCAAAATTGCTATATAATTTGAAATTATTTTATTGTCTGCAAATAGACACTTATGAATGTATTATTTTCTGCTTTTTTTTTGTTGACCCTTATTGCATTATCCTTGAGATGATTGTTATTGTCTATTTAATTTCGTATAAAAAAAACGTAAAAGTCTAAAAAACTGTGACCACCAGACCCAGTATTATTTTCAAAAGCAACGAACACAAACTACCAACATGATATACACACATTAAATTCGTATCACGTAGTTTATTTAACAAAAGTATAGACCAAATTGAGAGTTTTTTCCATTTTTTTTTCCTTTTGCTTGTTTTTAATTTTAATTCTACTCTATCTGGCTGAAACGAAAACAACTTGTTAGTAAGAAACAAACTTGTATTTTTAAAGCAGCTGGTGTAAGTAGACAGAAATTTAAAATTTAATAAATAATATTAAGGCTTGTTTTTCTCTCACAACTTAATTTGAAAGAGCTTTACAAAAGAAATCCTTGAAATATTGAGACAATTTGTATAATTTAATAAAGTTTGTAGGGAATAATGCCTTTAGTTAAGTCTGTTAACAATTATTTGATATTTGTTAAAGGTTTGAGTTTTAATAGAGTAATATTAGCTAGCCATTAACAACCGACTTACTTTGATCCATAATATGATCTCTATTTTACATCCGAAATATATAATTTCTCGAACACAGTAATAAACAAATTTCTCTTTTATTTTAATTTTTGCAAATTTTTTCTCAGGCTCACATCTTGCAAATTGATCGGAATTTTGATTAATAAAACCAAAAACAGTTAATTTTCATTTTTACACTTCAGGTGGAAAGTTTTACATTGTGAAATTGCTCTGTTTTTATTAACGACACCTGTACGTATACGTGTTAATGATTTATTGATATTACAAATATTAAGTATTCGCCTAATTAAGAGAAGCAATTGATTTTTTTTAAACTTTAAACTTTTCAGGTTTTTTGCAATTTTGATTTTGAAAAAGATGAATTTAATTTGATTTTACATGACAAGAGCTACAAGCTCAAGGAATAAATCAAAATTCCGAAGATATAAGCCTGAGAAAATGATTACTTTTTTTTTGCAAAAAAGTCATCGAAGCCTCAAAACTTTGGGGATCCAAAGAAATGGCATGACTGCAAATCTTTTTCTTTTGCTCTATCATCACGTAGTGGTGTCCGTAAATGATCATATTTTTTCGTGTTGCATGTTATACATCCGCTTATAGATTGTAGTAAAGATAAGTTTATAGCATTGACTTTATAACAGTCTATAGATCAGACTATGGCCTAGAGTGCAAACCAGCCTGTTGTCCTGGCTATGGACCAGTCTCGAATACAATAGACTTATAGACATATTCGTGACCACAGATCAGTCTTGACTATATATCAGTCTGTAATGTTAGCTGTATGACAGTATATAAGCAGTCCTAACTATAGATTGGTCTACACAGTGGATCAGTCTATAGTCGTGATAAGATCACTTTTTATGCTTGAATTTAGATCAGTCTTGCCTATTGACAAGTTTTTGCCATGACAATAGTTACTGTCTGTAGTATCGTCTATAGATCTTGATTTTTGATTAGTCTGTAGTCTGTAATATAGATCAGTTCAGTTTTCTTATGATTAAAACTTGATGACGATCCTACAATTAGTTAGCTAAGGTCAAATGGGTCTTTGTCGAGATACGAGTTTATTAAACATAAGTAATTATGAACTCAAAAGCCCTATTCGGAAGGTTCAGTTGTATGGAGGCAAGGTGAAATAATGGACCGTCTATAATTCTGAATGTAAATATCTACAAATGTATCTGTCTGTAGAGTTGACGGTAGGGCAGTATATAGTCGTTACTATAAATCACTCCATACTCTGGATCAGTCTATAGTCTTGATAAGAAAATTCTTTATGCTTGATTATAGATCAGTCTTGTCTATTGACAAGCATTCAGGCATAACTATCGAACTGTCTATACTTTTGTCTATAGATCTTCACTTTTAATCAGTTTACAGACTCTAGTGTAGATCAGTCCAGTTTCTTAATAACAGATTGATGACGAGTAAAACCAGTAGTTAGTTAGTTAGTTAATTAGTTAGTTAGTTAATTAGTTAGTTAGTTAGTTAGTTAGTTAGTTAGTTAGTTAGTTAGTTAGTTAGTTAGTTAGTTAGTTAGTTAGTTAGTTAGTTAGTTAGTTAGTTAGTTAGTTAGTTTAGTTAGTTAGTTAGTTAGTTAGTTAGTTAGTTAGTTAGTTAGTTAGTTAGTTAGTTAGTTAGTTAGTTAGTTAGTTAGTTAGTTAGTTAGTTAGTTAGTTAGTTAGTTAGTTAGTTAGTTAGTTAGTTAGTTAGTTAGTTAGTTAGTTAGTTAGTTAATTAGTTAGTTAGTTAGTTAGTTAGTTAGTTAGTTAGTTAGTTAGTTAGTTAGTTAGTTAGTTAGTTAGTTAGTTAGTTAGTTAGTTAGTTTAGTTAGTTAGTTAGTTAGTTAGTTAGTTAGTTAGTTAGTTAGTAGTTAGTTAGTTAGTTAGTTAGTTAGTTAGTTAGTTAGTTAGTAGTTAGTTAGTTAGTAGTTAGTTAGTTAGTTAGTTAGTTAGTTAGGTTAGTTAGTTAGTTAGTTAGTTAGTTAGTTAGTTAGTTAGTTAGTTAGTTAGTTAGTTAGTAGTTAGTTAGTTAGTTAGTTAGTTAGTTAGTTAGTTAGTTAGTTAGTTAGTTAGTTAGTTAGTTAGTTAGTTAGTTAGTTAGTTAGTTAGTTAGTTAGTTAGTTAGTTAGTTAGTTAGTAGTTAGTTAGTTAGTTAGTAGTTAGTTAGTTAGTTAGTTAGTTAGTTAGTTAGTTAGTTAGTTAGTTAGTTAGTTAGTTAGTTAGTTAGTTAGTTAGTTAGTTAGTTAGTTAGTTAGTTAGTTAGTTAGTTAGTTAGTTAGTTAGTTAGTTAGTTAGTTAGTTAGTTAGTTAGTAGTAGTTAGTTAGTTAGTTAGTAGTTAGTTAGTTAGTTAGTTAGTTAGTTAGTTAGTTAGTTAGTTAGTTAGTTAGTTAGTTAGTTAGTTAGTTAGTTAGTTAGTTAGTTAGTTAGTTAGTTAGTTAGTTAGTTAGTTAGTTAGTTAGTTAGTTAGTTAGTTAGTAGTTAGTTAGTTAGTTAGTTAGTTAGTTAGTTAGTTAGTTAGTAGTTAGTTAGTTAGTTAGTTAGTTAGTTAGTTAGTTAGTTAGTTAGTTAGTTAGTTAGTTAGTTAGTTAGTTAGTTAGTTAGTTAGTTAGTTAGTTAGTTAGTTAGTTAGTTAGTTAGTTAGTTAGTTAGTTAGTTAGTTAGTTAGTTAGTTAGTTAGTTAGTTAGTTAGTTAGTTAGTTAGTTAGTTAGTTAGTTAGTTAGTTAGTTAGTTAGTTAGTAGTTAGTTAGTTAGTTAGTTAGTTAGTTAGTTAGTAGTAGTTAGTTAGTTAGTTAGTTAGTTAGTAGTTAGTTAGTTAGTTAGTTAGTTAGTTAGTTAGTTAGTTAGTAGTTAGTTAGTTAGTTAGTTAGTTAGTTAGTTAGTTAGTTAGTTAGTTAGTTAGTTAGTTAGTTAGTTAGTTATAAATGAAATGATTCTACTTTTGATTAATTCCTTTCTAAGGCCCCTGCAAAGATTTTTTTGTTTTTTTTTTTTTCAGTTTAAATATTCTATTTGTTCCAGACAAAAATAGTAATAAATAAGCTGGAGGCTACAAAAAAGAAACTCTCTACAGAAAGGAATATCAATTTTCTTTTAATATTTGCATGTCGGATATTAATGTCTTCAAAAAATACGAATAAATAAAATAAAAGAACAAACAAAACAGCTGTAAAAAGCTCTTAACAAGAAAATTATTTTATTTTTGCACCAAAATTCTAGCAGTAATAAACAACACTAAAATGGCCAACTTCCTTTAGGGGATTTTTTCTTCTTCCTTTTTGGCCCACCCACATTTCCTTGCTAGTATATTATTTTTCTTTGTTTTCGAAAATAGGCAAAATAAAAAACTTAAATATTTTCGTATTTCAAGCGTAGCAATACCAATATTCTCTTGGCAATTTAGTTTCAATATTTGAAATAACTTAAGTATAATAGAGCATGTCGGCAAAAGTTTCTTTTTTTTTTGTTTCGTTACTATTTTTAACAAATCTATGCTAATTATAGATATTCACTTTGACGTATTGTTCGTTAAGAATAGAATAACATTAACGGCAGTAAGTCCTTTAGCAAGTTATTTCTATATTGTTTTTAATGGCCAACAATTATTTAGGCATTGATGGGCAAAAACATCAATCAAATTTTCTTTTTTGTTTTTTTTAGTTTTTTTTTGTTTAGTAAAGTTAACAGTATAGATTTTGATTGTTTTTTTTCTGTTTTACTTTTCAAAATAATTTTCTAACGTTTGAGTGTTGTAATTTATTGCTGATCATTATCTATAACACGTGTAAACATGTTCTGGGGGGAAGTGCTAAAGAAGACTAGATTTTATTGGGCAGATAGTTCATAATTAAATTTCAATTGAAATTTAGTAAAATTGATTTCAAAATAACGTATTTTTAATGCATATTTCAAGTTTAGCTTCGGCCTAAGCTAAAATTGCATATTCGGTCGGTCACTATGAAATAGCAAAAATGTTGTTTCCGTTTTATTTGTTCAAATTGTAATGCATTCTTATTACGGACGATAAACTAACAAAAAAACCTAAACTATTTTTCTTTCATTTCGTTTCAAATTATATATTCAATTGTTTTGTATCTTTTTGTTTGGTTTTAATTTTTTCTGTAGTTTTAAAGAAAACAAAAAAAATCTGTATAAAATTATATACATTTACGTACATTCTATACCAAAAATAATTGTAATGTAAAGTATATTTTCCTTCACTATTATTATTGTCTAACATATACCATGACAGTATAGTTCTTCTCCTTGATATTTTTTTCTAGGTTTTCTTTCAATTTAAACGTTGTTTTCCTTTCTTTTAAACATAATATGTAATAAAAAACCAGTAGAATTTAAATTTTATTTATCACAATAAAATTAAATTTTATTATAATAAAACTTTAAACTTTGGATCATAAACCTACTACTATGACCCTAAATATTTCTTAATTGTTTACCATAAATAAAATTCTTCTAATTAATCATGCAGTTGTAATAAATAATTTTTGTCACATTTTAAGATCCCAACTTGTCATGCATTTTAATCTTATAGCATCTATCTTTTTGTTATTTAAATACATATTTTTCTAACACTTAATTTACTTTTGAAATGCTTAACTTTTAATACTTTTGAAATTGAAATTGTTTAACCAACAAGTTGTAAATTAATTTTGAATTGAATAAAAATTACAAATTCATGACATTTCGAAAAAAAGATAAAAAATTATTTAACATTGTATATCAAAATTTATTCGCTCCTATACATACATATTTACTCCCCAACAATTCTAAATGATATTAATGTTTTAGCTGTCAGAGATACTCAAACTGTGGGTAGTTTTAAAACTAGCTGCAAAAGTTTCCAATTTTAAAATGATTTAAGTACAACGTACAGTCAATAGTCTTTATTATGGATCAGTCAATAGTATTCACTATAGTTCATTCTATAGACCAGTTAAAAGTCATGACTATGGAACAGTCTAGAGCATTGACTATAAACCAACCTGAAGTCTTAACTATAGCTCAGTCTAAAATCTTGATTATAGATCAGTCTATATTCTTGTCTATAGATCTATAGTCTTGATCTATAGTCTTGACTAGTCTATAGTTTTGACTATAGATTAAACTATAACCTTGACTATTGACCAGACTATAGTCTTGACTATAGATTAGTCTATAGTCTGTACTATAGACCAGTCTATAGTCTTGACAATGGAACAGTCTATAGTCTGAACTATAGACCAATCTATGGTATGGACTATAGACCAGTCTATAGTATTGACTATAGAACAGTATATAGTCTTGACTATAGACCAGTCTATAGTCTTGACTATAGACCAGTCTATAGTCTTGACTATAGACCAGTATGTAGTCTTGACTATAGACCAGTCTATAGTCTTGACTATAGACCAGTATGTAGTCTTGACTATAGACCAGTATGTAGTCTTGACTATAGACCTGTCTGTAGTCTTGACTATAGAACAGTCTATAGTCTTGACTATAGACCAGTTAATAGTCTTGACTATAGAACAGTATATAGTCTTGACTATAGAACAGTCTATAGTCTTGACTATAGAACAGTCCATAGTCTTGACTATAAATCAGTCTTTAGTATGGACTATAGACCAGTCTATAGTCTTGACTATAGACCAGTCTATAGTCTTGACCAGTCTATAGTCTTGACTATAGACCAGTCTATAGTCTTGACCAGTCTATAGTCTTGACTATAGACCAGTCTGTAGTCTTGACTATAGAACAGTCTATAGTCTTGACTATAGAACAGTCCATAGTCTTGACTATAAATCAGTCTTTAGTATGGACTATAGACCAGTCTATAGTCTTGACTATAGACCAGTCTATAGTCTTGACTATAGACCAGTCTATAGTCTTGACTATAAACCAGTCTATAGTATTGACTATAGACCAGTCTATAGTCTTGACTATAGACCAGTCTATAGTCTTGACTATAGACCAGTCTATAGTCTTGACTATAGTCAAAACTATTGACTGTAGATCTATAAATATGGAGACCAATTTATACTTTTGGATATGAGAAGGATTGAGCGACGCTGAAGCCGAATCTGGGCTGAGAATTTATCCATCACATTAGCTCAAACACTATCGTTTAATAAAGGATCGGTTCATGATTGACATTCGAAAATCTACGGTATGACATTGTAGAACGTGTCTGTCCATACGTTTTACGATTCCTACTTTATTTAATACTTTAAGAGCCTCTGATCCCTTCCCCCTATATGACTTTGCATGAAGTTAAACAATAAATACCAAAAATAAAAAAATCCCCTAAAAACAGTTCTTTTCAATATGAATTGTTTATTTATTTGCGTATTTTAGGGTTTTATTTTTGGGGTCTTTGTTTTGCACTTTTTTGCGAGGTACTTAAATAAAGTCCTGTTTGTATTATTAAAGGCTTCTTTTGTTTGGAAAATGAATATGCAATTTTCTATTTTTGCCATTTTTTTTTTTTTCGGTAAAAATAAAATCGTTTTTTATTTTATTGTTTTGTTAAAAAACGACAGGCAGGCAAGTAAACAAACAAATGAAAAGAAACACAAATGTATTTAATGTCTTAAGGCCTCCCCCAAAAAAGCCCCCCCTATATGGTGAACTTATATGTATATAAAGGGCATGTAAAACAAAGAACGAGGCGGAAACCAACAACCGACAGACAATGCTAATAATAATTGTTTTAATTTTGAATTGTTCAGTTTTTTTTTCATTATAATAGCTGGTTATATTTTAAGGACATATTTAAATATGTTTTAATGTTTTTTATGACCTTTTACGCTTTTTCAAACTTGGTGACAGTTAACATACAAATTTGCTCTTAAAAAGGCTCTTAGAAAAATGTTTTCATTTGCAATAATTTTCCTCATAAGTTAAATAACATTATTTTTCATTTTCATTGTGCAAAAAAAAAAAAAATTATAAAATTTTTGTTGAAAAAATTTTGTATAAAAAATGTGTAATAAAACAACATGAGTTTTATTAAAGTTGATTGTTTAAACATTGTTTCACATAACAATAAAAATGAAAAACCACATAAATTTTCTCCCAAAAAAATATTCTAAATTCCCAATACAATGGAAAATTTCTTTTATTTCACTCATTTACCACCTTTCATTAAATTTTTGTTCTATATTGTTTTCATTTATATATTCCTTTTTGTTCTTTTATATCGTTTTGGTTAAAATTGTTAGAATTTTAAAATCCTTTTTTATATGGCAGGAATTATGGCAAAATTCCTTTTTTATATTTTATTGGTCGATAAGTGTGGGATGTAGAAGGTTTCATTATAAATGTAACGATTGGGTAGATATGAAATGTTTTAAGTTGTCACTTTTTTGGTCACTTTAGAAGCAAAATCACTTTAATTAAAATAAGTATTTTATGTATTTTATAAAGTTCTAGATATCTTTTATTTCTAGACTAGACCAAAGACTAGACTATAGACTAGACCAAAGACTAGACTATAGACTAGAATATAGAGCAGACTATAGACTGTAGACTAAACTATAGACTAGGCTGGACAATAGACTAGACAATAGACTAGACTATCGACAGGACTATAGACTAGACTATACTATATAGTAGGCCATAGACTAGACTATCGACAGGACTATAGACTAGACTACTAGACTTAGACTACTATAGACTAGAATATGGACTAGACTAGACTAGAGTATAGACAAAGACTATGACTAGACTATAGACTAGAGCTATAGACTAGACTATAGACTACTAGACTAGACTATCGACTAGACTTAGACTAGACTAGACTAGACTATAGACTAGACTATAGAGAGACTATAGACTAGACTATAGACTAAACTATAGACTAAACTATAGACTAGACTATAGACTAGACTATAGACTAGACTATAGACTAGAGTATAGACTAGACTATAGACTAGACTATAGACTAGACTATAGACTAGACTATAGACTAGACTATAGACTAGACTATAGACTAGATATAGACTAGACTATAGACTAGACTATAGACTAGACTATAGACTAGACTATAGACTAGACTATAGACTAGACTATAGACTAGACTAGACTATAGACTAGACTATAGACTAGACTATAGACTAGACTATAGACTAGACTATAGACTAGACTATAGACGAGACTATAGACTAGACTATAGACTAGACTATAGACTAGACTATAGACTAGACTATAGACTAGACTATAGACTAGACTATAGACTAGACTATAGACTAGACTATAGACTAGACTATAGACTAGACTATAGACTAGACTATAGACTAGACTATAGACTAGACTATAGACTAGACTATAGACTAGACTATAGACTAGACTATAGACTAGACTATAGACTAGACTATAGATAGACTATAGACTATAGACTAGACTATAGACTAGACTATAGACTAGACTATAGACTAGACTATAGACTAGACTATAGACTAGACTATAGACTAGACTATAGACTAGACTATAGACTAGACTATAGACTAGACTATAGACTAGACTAGACTAGACTATAGACTAGACTATAGACTAGACTATAGACTAGACTATAGACTAGACTATAGACTAGACTATAGATAGACTATAGACTAGACTAGACTAGACTATAGACTAGACTATAGACTATACTATAGACTATACTATAGACTAGACTATAGACTAGACTATAGACTAGACTATAGACTAGACTATAGACTAGACTATAGACTAGACTATAGACTAGACTATAGACTAGACTATAGACTAGACTATAGACTAGACTATAGACTAGACTATAGACTAGACTATAGACTAGACTATAGACTAGACTATAGACTAGACTATAGACTAGACTATAGACTAGACTATAGACTAGACTATAGACTAGACTATAGACTAGACTATAGACTAGACTATAGACTAGACTATAGACTAGACTATAGACTAGACTATAGACTAGACTATAGACTAGACTATAGACTAGACTATAGACTAGACTATAGACTAGACTATAGACTAGACTATAGACTAGACTATAGACTAGACTATAGACTAGACTATAGACTAGACTATTGACTAGACTATGACTAGACTATAGACTAGACTATAGACTAGACTATAGACTAGACTATAGACTAGACTATAGACTAGACTATAGACTAGACTATAGACTAGACTATAGACTAGACTATAGACTAGACTATAGACTAGACTATAGACTAGACTATGGACTAGACTATAGACTAGACTATAGACTAGACTATAGACTAGACTATAGATTAGACTATAGATTAGACTATAGACTAGACTATTGACTAGACCATAGACTAGACTATAGACTAGACTATTGACTAGACCATAGACTAGACTATAGACTAGACTATAGACTAGACTATAGACGAGGACTATAGACTAGACTGTAGACGAGACTATAGACGAGACTATAGACGAGACTATAGACGAGACTATAGACGAGACTATAGACGAGACTATAGACTAGACTAGACTATAGACTAGACTATAGACTAGACTATAGACTAGACTATTGACTAGACTATAGACTAGACTATAGACTAGACTATAGACTAGACTATAGACTAGACTATAGACTAGACTATAGACTAGACTATAGACTAGACTATAGACTAGACTATAGACTAGACTATAGACTAGACTATAGACTAGACTATAGACTAGACTATGGACTAGACTATAGACTAGACTATAGACTAGACTATAGACTAGACTATAGATTAGACTATAGATTAGACTATAGACTAGACTATTGACTAGACCATAGACTAGACTATAGACTAGACTATTGACTAGACCATAGACTAGACTATAGACTAGACTATAGACTAGACTATAGACGAGACTATAGACTAGACTGTAGACGAGACTATAGACGAGACCATAGACGAGACTATAGACGAGACTATAGACGAGACTATAGACGAGACTATAGACTAGACTAGACTATAGACTAGACTATAGACTAGACTATAGACTAAACTATAGACTAAACTATAGACTAGACTATAGACTAAACTATAAACTAGACTATAGACTAGACTATAGACTAGACTGTAGACTAGACTGTAGACTAGACTATAGACTAGACTATAGACTAGACTGTAGACTAGACTGTAGACTAGACTATAGACTAGACTATAGACTAGACTGTAGACTAGACTGTAGACTAGACTATAGACTAGACTATAGACTAGACTATAGACTAAACTATAGACTAAACTATAGACTAGACTATAGACTAAACTATAAACTAGACTATAGACTAGACTATAGACTAGACTGTAGACTAGACTGTAGACTAGACTATAGACTAGACTATAGACTAGACTGTAGACTAGACTGTAGACTAGACTATAGACTAGACTATAGACTAGACTGTAGACTAGACTATAGATTAGACTATAGACTAGACTATTGACTAGACCATAGACTAGACTATAGACTAGACTATTGACTAGACCATAGACTAGACTATAGACTAGACTATAGACTAGACTATAGACGAGACTATAGACTAGACTGTAGACGAGACTATAGACGAGACTATAGACGAGACTATAGACGAGACTATAGACTAGACTAGACTATAGACTAGACTATAGACTAGACTATAGACTAAACTATAGACTAAACTATAGACTAGACTATAGACTAAACTATAAACTAGACTATAGACTAGACTATAGACTAGACTGTAGACTAGACTGTAGACTAGACTATAGACTAGACTATAGACTAGACTGTAGACTAGACTGTAGACTAGACTATAGACTAGACTATAGACTAGACTTAGACTAGACTGTAGACTAGACTATAGACTAGACTATAGACTAGACTATAGACTAGACTATAGACTAGACTATAGACTAGACTATAGACTAGACTATAGACTAGACTATAGACTAGACTATAGACTAGACTATAGACTAGACTATAGACTAGACTATAGACTAGACTATAGACTAGACTATAGACTAGACTATAGACTAGACTATAGACTAGACTATAGACTAGACTATAGACTAGACTATAGACTAGACTATAGACTAGACTATAGACTAGACTATAGACTAGACTATAGACTAGACTATAGATAGACTATAGACTAGACTATAGACTAGACTATAGACTAGACTATAGACTAGACTATAGACTAGACTATAGACTAGACTATAGACTAGACTATTGACTAGACTATAGACTAGACTATTGACTAGACTATTGACTAGACTATAGACTAGACTATTGACTAGACTATTGACTAGACTATAGACTAGACTATAGACTAGACTATGGACTAGACTATAGACTAGACTATAGACTAGACTATAGGACTAGACTATAGACTAGACTATAGACTAGACTATAGACTAGACTATGACTAGACTATTAGACTAGACTATAGACTAGACTATGACTAGACTAGACTAGACTATAGACTAGACTATAGACTAGACTATAGACTAGACTATATGACTAGACTATAGACTAGACTATAGACTAGACTATAGACTAGACTATAGACTAGACTATAGACTAGACTATAGACTAGACTATAGACTAGACTATAGACTAGACTATAGACTAGACTATAGACTAGACTATAGACTAGACTATAGACTAGACTATGACTAGATAGACTAGACTATAGACTAGACTATAGACTAGACTATAGATTAGACTATAGATTAGACTATAGACTAGACTATTGACTAGACCATAGACTAGACTATAGACTAGACTATTGACTAGACCATAGACTAGACTATAGACTAGACTATAGACTAGACTATAGACGAGACTATAGACTAGACTGTAGACGAGACTATAGACGAGACTATAGACGAGACTATAGACGAGACTATAGACGAGACTATAGACTAGACTAGACTATAGACTAGACTATAGACTAGACTATAGACTAAACTATAGACTAAACTATAGACTAGACTATAGACTAAACTATAAAATAGACTATAGACTAGACTATAGACTAGACTGTAGACTAGACTGTAGACTAGACTATAGACTAGACTATAGACTAGACTGTAGACTAGACTGTAGACTAGACTATAGACTAGACTATAGACTAGACTGTAGACTAGACTGTAGACTAGACTATAGACTAGACTATAGACTAGACTATAGACTAGACTATAGACTAGACTATAGACTAGACTATAGACTAGACTATAGACTAGACTATAGACTAGACTATAGACTAGACTATAGACTAGACTATAGACTAGACTATATACTAGACTATATACTATACTGTAGACTAGACTATAGACTAGACTTTTGACTAGACCATAGACTAGACTATAGACTAGACCATAGACTAGACCATAGACTAGACTATAGACTAGACTATGGACTAGACAAATGCCTCAACTATAGACTAGACTGTAGTCTGTATGGACTATAGCCTAGATTTTACTATCGGGAGCTCGTTTTATAGTCTAGACTACAGATGGAACTATAGTCTACAGTACTGTCTAGACTATAGTCTATAGTGTGAATTATAGTATGGACTATAACTGGACTATAGTCTAAACTATAAGCAGAATTATAAGTGGGAGGCTACGCTATAGTCTGAACTATAGTCTGGGATATTGATCTGACTATAGTGTGAACAGCTTCCTGGATTATAGTCCGAACTATTGTCAGCAGTTTATTCAGGGGCCAAATTACAGTATACGATATCGATCGAAATCTCAATAGGATATAAATGGAGATTTCGATCGATATCGTATGCCATAATTTGGGCCCAGTTTTATACTCTATTTTATAGTCTAGATTATGGTCCACCAAATGTAGGACTATATTCTAAACTAAAGTCTGGACTATAGTCTGGACTATTACTATTATTTGATCTATTCACTGAAAAAATCATTATAGTATATATAATTTATAATGATTTATAGAATTTTGCAAGCTCCATTTAATTTCAATATATTTTCTTTCTTTCACTTTTTTAGACAACAATTCTATATGGTGGCATATTAATTACGGGTCTTTTTGGTAACGTTTTAGTTTGTATTGTGATTTATAAACACTCAAATATGCATACGGCAACAAATTTTTATCTATTCAGTCTTGCTGTGTCAGATCTTATTTATTTAATATTTGGTAAGTAAAATAAATTGTTATCGTTATTACTACTATTATTATTTTTATTTTTACTATTATTATTATTATTTTTTGTTGCCGTCACTGTTGCTGTGGTATAGATTTGAATGCGTATCTTTTTTTTATTTGTAACTTTTTATCTTGATAACGTATTTCATTTTTAGTCAAATGTATTAAGTTTAATCTTTTTGTGTAGCGATTCCCAACATTTTAAACATGTTTTATGAGATACATACATACATTCTTCTTGATCTATTTGCAATGTTTTAAAATTAATCAAAGATTTTTAATTATATTTTTCTTTTTTGAAATTTTTACAATTTTAAATAAAACTAGCATACCCTAGGTGCTTCGCTACCCTAATTTAAATTAAATACATACAAAATTTTGTTTACTTTTATAGAAAATTAAAATTGATTAAAATTTTTTTAATGTTTCAGTTTTATACGTTCAATATCACGTGATTAAATTCGCATTCAGTAAGAAGCTTCTATTTTAAGTTTCATTCATTTAGCTTCCACATTATAGAAAATTTCGAAAGTACTATTTGAAAAAAGTACTATAAAATGCCTTTAATAGATTATCATTTAATCAAAAATTGTATGTTTCTTTGTTCAATAATATATACAATTTAAAAAATAATTATTTTAATGAATGAAAAAGTACCAAAAGTCCCTTTCAGTAGATTCTCATTCACTAATGTCCCTACATTTTAAATTTTATTTTCAATATCTATGTTCAATATCGTAAAAATATCAAAAAGTACCATCGGAAAAAGGAAAAAGTACAAAAATCTCTCTCAATAAATTCTCATTTAATAAGGACCGTGTGTTCCGGTTAACCATTATAAAGAATCTAAAAGGTACCATTTGAAGAATAGAAAAGTACCAAATAGTTCCCACTTACAGAATATTATTCAGTCAAGACCATGTACATATGTTAAAATTAATCTTCCTAGGATGAATATTTTAGAAAATTAAAAAAGTACAATTTATGAGATAAAAAGTACTAAAAAGTTCTCTCTTAAAAAATCTTATTCAATGAGGACCGTGTATGTTTAATAATCATGTGTTTTGAGTTCATATTAAAGAAAATACATTTGAAGGAGGAAAAAGTACCAAAAGTGGAATAAATTTTACCTAAGTGGAAAGTACTAATAAAAAGAGTACAATTTTTCCCTTTTCGCTTAGAAATATACTTTTTTCGAGAATTTAGTTTACAAAATGTTCCGTATTTAAATCTATATATCACAGATAAAACTCAAACGATTCAAATCTGCATTCATTTGTTCCAGAAAAGTAGTGCTTTCAAAAAGTACCAAACTATTTACTCGAATTTGGTCCTTAGTACTCAAATTCCAAAATAATATACCAACAGCTTATTTTGTGTGAGTAAATATACTACTTTTTCAAATTTTATAAAAATTTACTCAATGAATTTCCCGTTTTTCCCCTTTTTGGTACTTTTTTCCCCAGTGAAATAGCAAAAATGTTATTACAATAAATATTACGGAGTTAGTCCGTAATTTAATAGGAATAATTCAATAAACCGAAAAAGTTTTCTCAATGTGCTAAAAAAGGTACCAAAATCACATGTTTACCCCTTAAAAGTACGAATTTGAAAAAAGTACCAGACACCCATCTGCTCTTTTTAAGAGTAGATACATGTGCATTTAAAATTTTTCTTGTATCACTAATATTGTGTATGATAATTAAGAAAACCTGTTTTACCCGTTTTTTCCCCCTTTTTACCCGTAAATGTACAAATTTCTAAAAATCCCTCCTTAGTGGATCTACATAACCAAAAACACATCTACTGTTAAAATTTCATGATTCTAGGTTTAGCCGTTTAGGCTGTGCGATGATGAATCAGTCAGTCAGTAACGCTACTCTTTTATATATATAGATTTTGTTTCTTTTTTTCATTTATAAATCATAAAATTTGCACCCACATAATGTACATATTCAAAACAATATTCTTTGTTTTCTTCTATTTTCTTTTGTAATTTAAAATGGCGTTATGAGAAAAACATAAAAACCCATTTCAGTTTATACCTGAAGCCAAAATAGCAATATAAAATAAAATCATATAATTTCCGTAGATTTTCTTAAAAATCAAATTTAATTTCCTTTCTTTCATTATATTTCATTCCGAAGGGTTTAAAAGAAAAATCTCTTTAAAATAAAAGAAACACTATACAAGTCTTTCTTCTTCTCTGTGTGCCTTCTATCACATTTTTTTATCATTTGATACAGTTGAATTTCCAGGAAAAATATTATTCCTAAAAACCCCCAATAACAGGAAAAAAATAAAACAGTAAGATTGTAAAAAGTATCACTTGTTTTTTTTATTTTGCCACCCCTTTACCACAGCTGCTTAAAGCTATTGCTGTTTAAGTGCTAATATTTCAGCATATTTGTTTTTTTTAGTATAAAAAGGAAATTCTACACTTTTAAAATAAAATTTTTCTACACCATCATCATCATAAATATTTCCAGGGACTTGCATGTAAGGCTGACATATAAGAAAACAAATTCTTAGACATAGTAGAAAACAATATAGTATTATTATTGCAAAAACCAACACCAACAATGTATCAATAACAATAAAAGAAAATTTATTATGAAATTGAAAAAATAACGTATGTTGGAATGAAATTTATAAAAAAATGTGTTGCAATAAAAATATTTGTACAGTGTTTGCCGAACGAACGGTATTTGGCTATGAAGGAAAGTATATAAGTATGTATATGAGTTCCTCTAACTTTCACTGGACAATAAGGCGCCCATAACAGCCGACCGCTAATGAACCGGTTAGTTGCAAGAGCTCTTAATAGCCTAGGTTGTTCTATTGGGGCAAATATAATGATACCTGTATCAACCTCCGTCAACATTTATCTCGCAGCCCAGTTAGCCGAAATTAAAGACGTTATAAAAAACGTCAGCTTCTTTCAGGACTTTCGTTTTGCCGGCGTTAATTTTAAATCCCGTACATTTCATTTACGCTCTCGATCGCTGAGTCTGAGAGCAAAGAAACGTCATCAACATAAGCTAAATAATTCTGGTCTTGACAGTTGATTTTCCACCGAATTCCCTGGCTTTTGTTCGATATGAAGCTCTCAACATCTTACATTACCACCAGGAACATGTGGTATTTACCTTACAATTTAATACTCCATCCGGGACATGTTTCTTTGATGAATACCCAATTATGGTGTACTGCAATCCCGGCGTTGATCAAATGTCTGATCGGCCTTTCCTTGGAATGATTTGAATTTGATTGGGTCGAACCAGAGAACCACATATTCTGGTACTACGTGTGGCCAGTTGCCTGCAGGACTTTGTCCTGGCAGGTCAGTTGGTTGAGGTTTCTTTTGGGATCCACGTAGTGGTGTAAACAGAAATTCGCCGGAAAATAATTTGTCGGTTAAAAGACTGATGCACGGTAGAATCTTTAATTCGGGATAAGTTCGGTGCTGTTGCCGGAGTCAACAGATACCAGGAGTGACTGTGGGATTAGCGGTATACCTATACAAGTTAGTTAGTTAGTTAGTTAGTCAGTTAGTTAGTTAGTTAGTTAGTTAGTTAGTTAGGTAGTTAGGTAGTTAGTAGTTAGTTAGTTAGGTAGTTAGTTAGTTAGTTAGTTAGTTAGTTAGTTAGTAGTTAGTTAGTTAGTTAGTTAGTTAGTTAGTTAGTTAGTTAGTTAGTAGTTAGTTAGTTAGTTAGTTAGTTAGTTAGTTAGTAGTTAGTTAGTTAGTTAGTAGTTAGTAGTTAGTTAGTTAGTAGTTAGTTAGTTCGTTATTAGTTAGTTAGTAGTTAGTTAGTTAGTTCGTTAGTTAGTGTTAGTTAGGTAGTAGTTAGTTAGTTAGTTAGTTAGTGTAGTTAGTAGTTAGTTAGTTAGTTAGTTAGTTAGTAGTTAGTTAGTTAGTTAGTAGTTAGTTAGTTAGTTAGTTAGTAGTTAGTTAGTTAGTAGTTAGTTAGTTAGTTAGTTAGTTAGTTAGTTAGTTAGTTAGTTAGTTAGTTAGTTAGTTAGTAGTTAGTTAGTTAGTTAGTTAGTTAGTTAGTAGTTAGTTAGTTAGTTAGTTAGTTAGTTAGTTAGTTAGTAGTTAGTTAGTTAGTTAGTTAGTTTAGTTAGTTAGTTAGTTAGTTAGTTAGTAGTCGTAGTTAGTTAGTTAGTGTAGTTAGTTAGTAGTTAGTTAGTAGTTAGTTGTTAGTTAGTTAGTTAGTTAGTTAGTTAGTTAGTTAGTTAGTTAGTTAGTTAGTTAGTTAGTTAGTTAGTTAGTTAGTTAGTTAGTTAGTTAGTTAGTTAGTTAGTTAGTTAGTTAGTTAGTTAGTTAGTTAGTTAGTTAGTTAGTTAGTTAGTTAGTTAGTTAGTTAGTTAGTTAGTTAGTTAGTTAGTTAGTTAGTTAGTTAGTTAGTTAGTTAGTTAGTTAGTTAGTTAGTTAGTTAGTTAGTTAGTTAGTTAGTTAGTTAGTTAGTTAGTTAGTTAGTTAGTAGTTAGTTAGTTAGTTAGTTAGTTAGTAGTTAGTTAGTTAGTTAGTTAGTTAGTTAGTTAGTTAGTTAGTTAGTTAGTTAGTTAGTAGTTAGTTAGTTAGTTAGTTAGTTAGTTAGTTAGTTAGTTAGTTAGTTAGTTAGTTAGTTAGTTAGTTAGTTAGTTAGTTAGTTAGTTAGTTAGTTAGTTAGTTAGTCAGTTAGTTACTTAGTTAGTTAGTCGGTCAGTCAGTCAGTTTCCCAATGGGACAAATTTGGTACACCCTATCTATATACTGTATTCCTTAAAGGCCTAAAACCGCAAACATTTATACAACGGGCAAAAATATTTATGCAACAAGAAGGGTACACCCTATCTATATACTATATTCCTTAAAGGCCTAAAACCGCAAACATTTATACAACGGGCAAAAATATTTATTTATGCAACAAGAAAACCACAAATTGCCCAATATCCTTCGAAAGAGTATAGGTATCCGTTGCAATCTAGAGATATATCCCTTATTAGGTTATTCTATTATTCTGTTATTATTCTGTAGTGTAACTTATAAAGTGAATGTTTGTAGAGGTTTTGAGTGTCACTCTGAAGGTCTTAGGCTTGATTCCCACAAGAGACTCTGGTAACAAAAAGACTTGCAAAATGGCCCGATAGTGACTTAAGTAACCAAGAAAGTTGTTACTTTTGAATAGTAGCACAATAACTGATATATTTCAAAATAAATCAATATTTTCTTATTGAAGTGGAGTAGAAATAACATTTTAAATAAATATTTAAAAAAAATCCCCAAATAAGAGTTAGATCGATACAAACACCCCGAACTGCAAGTTACCACTTTTATAATATATCATGAATATTACAATTTTTATTTGAAAATGTTGGCATTTTTCATGTTTTCTTTATTTTCAATTTGGTTTTTTATTTAATATTCTTTTCTTTTGGAGTTGGGGAAAATGTATTTTAATGCCTTTGAATAGTAGCTATTGGGGCTTGTCTTTATTTCCTTTTTAGCTATTTTTTCCCCCTAAACAAAACATCAATACATATTTTTGGTTCCTTGTCTATAGTCTTCTGTTTATTTGTATATTTTATTTATATTATAACAAAAACAGACAACCCGATAGACAGACTTTTTGCATGAACAATAAAAGTAATCCTCAAAAAATTATATGAAAGAAGACATGTAAATTTTGTGTGAAATTTATAACTTAAAGAAAAATTATTTTTCTTTTTTTTAGTAAAGATATCGTAAATTATTTGTTATATTGAACAGCTTAAAAATCAATCAAATTCTATTATTTCGTAAAATAATAACACAAAATATGCTTTCTTAATGATTTATTTCTTTAGTGTGAAAAATTTGTGTTTTTTTCCAATAATTTTCTTTTTTATAAAACAAACTTTTTTTCTTCTTTTTTTTACAGGCCTGCCCATGGAAGTGCTTTTGTATTGGCATCAATATCCGTATTATTTTGGTCTGCCGTTTTGTAAAGCGAGAGCTTATATATCAGAAGCGTAAGTTATTTCATTTGAATAGAGAGTTGTGTGGTTGTAGTGGAGACAGTGGTCTTAAAGTTGGCTGAAGTCAATTATAATTTAAAAGTTTATGTTAAAAAATTTTTAATTTTTCTCAGCCCACTGTACCCATACAATTTGTTTAATATTTCCTTTTTTTATATTTTTTACCCTCATAAATTATAAACTCAAAAACATTTTTCTTCTTCTCTTTTTTTACTATTTCCTATTTGAAACCCTGACCAAACAAAAAACTCACAGATCAACGTACGTATCAGTTTTAACAATAGTGGCATTTTCGGCGGAACGTTATATAGCGGTTTGTCATCCATTATATTTGTATCTACAGACTGGTTTTAAAAGAGCCCTACTTATAATTGCCGTACTATGGCTATGGAGTTTTTTAGGAGCCATACCATTTTGCATATATACCGAAATTAATTACTTGAACTATCCCCCAGGTAAGTGTAAAAAAAAATATAGTAACCCAGTGATTGCATTCTATGCTACAATTCTATTAACAAGTTTTATTTCCCCTTTCCCCCAAAACATAAAGATAATTCAACAATTGTAGAGTCAGGATTTTGTGGTTTTGATACGCCTGAAAATATACCCATATTTGAGGTTTCATCTTTGGCCTTCTTTATTATACCCATGTTGGCTATAATTTATTTTTATTTTTCCATGGGTGTTAAAATATACACAAGAAGAACACAAAAATTGGGTGAGTTTCAAAAAAAAAATATATATATTTTTTTATTGTTTTATTTTAGCATGAAATCATAGACGACTGCATGTAACTGGCAATTGTTATAATTGAATTTTTTATTTTTCGCGCCTGCTCGTTTTTTTTTGTAACAGGTGTCCAGCAAGGTTCCATGCATAAAGAATCAAGGCATCTGAAGTCACGTAAAGCCGTCATTAGAATGTTGGGTAAGTTTTAGTTTTTCTTTGTTTTTAATTTAAAATATTGGGTGTAGGACTAAAGAACATGGGATTCATAGTAGATAAAGTATCTTCTGAAAACGAGTTTTTAGTAAATACACATATGTACGTAATGTATAAAAAGTTTTTTAACAGTTCCAAATTGGTGCCAACAAAGCGTCAATTCCATTCCAGTTGACAGTTGACTGTAGACTAGATTATATACTATAGAATATAGACTAGACTGTAGACTAGAAAAAAACGAGACTATAGAATAGACTATAGACTTGAATACACACTGGAATATAGACTGGAATTTAGGCAAGACTATAGACTAGACTAAAGAAGAGACTATAGACTAGTTATAGACTAGATTATAGACTAGACTATAGACTAGACTATAGACTAGACTATAGACTAGACTATAGACTAGACTATAGACTAGACTATAGACTAGACTATAGACTAGACTATAGACTAGACTATAGACTAGACTATAGACTAGACTATAGACTAGACTATAGACTAGACTATAGACTAGACTATAGACTAGACTATAGACTAGACTATAGACTAGATTATAGACTAGACTATAGACTAGACTATAGACTAGACTATAGACTAGACTATAGACTAGGACTATAGACTAGACTATAGACTAGACTATAGACTAGACTATAGACTAGACTATAGACTAGACTATAGACTAGACTATAGACTAGACTATAGACTAGACTATAGACTAGACTATAGACTAGACTATAGACTAGACTATAGACTAGACTATAGACTAGACTATAGACTAGACTATAGACTAGACTATAGACTAGACTATAGACTAGACTATAGACTAGACTATAGACTAGACTATAGACTAGACTATAGACTAGACTATAGACTAGACTATAGACTAGACTATAGACTAGACTATAGACTAGACTATAGACTAGACTATAGACTAGACTATAGACTAGACTATAGACTAGACTATAGACTAGACTATAGACTAGACTATAGACTACTATAGACTAGACTATAGACTAGACTATAGACTAGACTATAGACTAGACTATAGACTAGACTATAGACTAGACTATAGACTAGACTATAGAACTAGACTATAGACTAGACTATAGACTAGACTATAGACTAGACTATAGACTAGACTATAGACTAGACTATAGACTAGACTATTAGACTAGACTAACTATAGACTAGACTATAGACTAGACTATAGACTAGACTATAGACTAGACTATAGACTAGACTGATAGACTAGACTATAGACTAGACTATAGACTACACTATAGACTACACTATAGACTACACTATAGACTAGACTACAGACTACACTATAGACTAGACAATGGACCAGACTATAGACTAGAATATAGACTAGACTATAGACTATACTATAGACTAGACTATAGACTAGAGTAGACTATAGACTAGACTATAGACTAGACTAGACTATAGACTAGACTAGACTAGACTATAGACTAGACTATAGACTAGACTGTAGACTAGACTATAGACCAGACTATAGACTATACTATAGACTAGACTGTAGACTAGACTATAGACTAAACTATAGACTAGACTATAGAATAGACTAGACTATAGACTAGACTATAGAATAGACTAGACTATAGACTAGACTGTAGACTAGACTATAGACTAGACTATAGACTAGACTAGACTAGACTAGACTAGGCTAGACTATAGACTAGACTAGACTAGACTATAGACTAGACTATAGACTAGTCTATATACTAGAATATAGACTTGACTATAGACTAAATTATAGACTAGACTATAGACTAGACTATAGACTAGACTATAGACTAGACTATAGACTAGACTATAGACTAGACTATAGACTAGACTATAGACTACACTATAGACTAGACAATGGACCAGACTATAGACTAGAATATAGACTATAGACCAGACCATAGACGAGACTATGAACTAGACTATAGTATATTCTTTGGTCTATAGTATTCCAGTCTAATCTAGTCTTGTCTAATCTATAGTCTAGTATATAGTCTAGTCTATAGTATAGTTTATAGTCTAGTCTATAGTCTAGTCTATAGTCTAGTCTATAGTCTAGTCTATAGTCTAGTCTATAGTCTAGTCTATAGTCTAGTCTATAGTCTAGTCTAGTCTATAGTCTAGTCTATAGTCTAGTCTAGTCTATAGTCTAGTCTATAGTCTAGTCTATAGTCTAGTCTATAGTCTAGTCTATAGTCTAGTCTATAGTCTAGTCTATAGTCTAGTCTATAGTCCAGTCTATAGTTTAGTCTATAGTCTAGTCTATATTCTAGTCTATAGTCTAGTCTAGTCTAGTCTATAGTCTAGTCTATAGTCTAGTCTATGGTCTAGTCTATAGTCTAGTCTATAGCCTAGTCTATAGTCTAGTCTATAGCCTAGTCTATAGTCTAGTCTATAGTCTAGTCTATAGTCTAGTCTAGACTATAGTCTAGTCTATAGTCTAGTCTATAGTCTAGTCTGTAGTCTAGTCTATAGTCTAGTCTATAGTCTAGTCTATAGTCTAGTCTTTAGTCTAGTCTATAGTCTAGTCTATAGTATAGCCTAAAGTCTAGGCTATAGTCTTGTCTATAGTCTAGTTTAAGTAAGTGTAACTAAGAAAATATTTAAAGTGTAATTTAAGGAAATAAACTTAATTAAGATAAACTAGCCAAGCTTTAACAAACAACTTTTAAATAATTTAAAATGATTTGCTATAAATATAAAGCTAGTGATTTGATTCATTAATGAACTTGTTTTTCTAATTATTGCCTACTCCAAGGCGTTAACGTAATTAAAACCTTATTTAAAGTGATTCAGTAATAAATTTTATGTTGCTATAGATATTATAAGTTAAAGGCGTTTCCGCCATATAACTAAAATTGTAAACAAATTTCATAAATTGTCATTATTTATGGCATAATTAAAGGCGTTATTTACACATAACAAAGATTTCAAGGGAATTTTATACTGTAATTAAAGTATTTAACATTTTCTAAGAAAATTTACTTATTTAAAGAGATTTCTTGTTTTAGAAAAAAATATTTTGTTGACAATTGCTAAAACAAAATTTTATTACCAACAAGCCTATAACTTACTCTAAACATATTTCCCAACAAAATAATCTGCTCCAGCAAAATAGCCTGCTGAAGGGCTTGTCTAAAGGCGCTTATAATAAAATTGTCATTTGCCTTAAGACGTAACAAAATATCAACGTATTTTAAGAGTATTTTAAAGTAATTGTGTGCTTAAATTCTTATGAAAATGAGAACAGATATTTGTCTTGATAAAAATATGTATATTCTGTGAAATTTTCAACAATAATGGCCCTTTTTAAAAACATAATTTTCAACTTAAATTTAAACAAAACCATAATAACATTCATGACTTGAGCAAAATATTTGCGTATCGTTGTAACTTCTACGCTTTATGTCTAAGAATGACACTTAAAAGCATCACATGCCAACATTCCGTGGAAAGTCATGAAGTGTCACACAGCAATCGAAAACATGTGCCGCACTAATAACAAACAGTCGGTAGAAGAAAAAAACACATGAAAAACGAGGAAAAACACCATGGAAAATGTAAACGACAAATAAAAGTACCAGAAAACCCGGCAACCACAACAACACAGCAGCAACAACGACAACGTAATTGACAACAACAACCATTACACAACTAGCAGGAAGACAACCATCATCAACAAACCGATAAAATACAGGCAAAACAATATGCTCAAATTAACCCAAGCAAAACCAATAATCAATGGTTGATTTTCCAACAAAAAAAAATGCAAAAAAACAGCAAAACAAATTCAAAAAGGGTTTAAATTGTGCATATTTAAAAAAAAAAAATACAAAATTTAAAAACTTATGAAGTATAAAAATTCCTTAATTTTTTTGTTTCCTTCTTTTTTTCAAGAGGTCTTATCCTTTGTTTTGTTATAATTCTATAAAAAAATATTTAAAAAAATTCTCTTAAGCAATCTCTATCTGCTTAACACATTTTGTTTTTTTTTTAATAACATTTTTATCTCTAAATTTCAGCAAGTATTTTAAAGTACTTGTACGTTTAAAGGGTTAATAAACATTTTGAAAAAGAAAAGAGTTCAACGCCAAAATAATATTATCCATGTATATATGTATGTATAAGTATAGAAATGGATGAGGGTTTGTCTGTATGTTTGAAGATAGCTAAATGGCAGAACCGATTTTCTTTAAATTTTCTCTGTGTTATCCTGTATGTCTGTTAAAAGCTATAGTCCACGCCCATATATACTACATTACCTAGCTAAAAGTGGGCGAACTAGCAATAGTGGGTATGGCACCTCCCTTATCTTGAAAACTGTAACAGCTAGAGTAGCCAATATTTGTAGAAGTAACATCATTTTAAATATAAGTATTTTAGACAGAAATAGACGATCTAGCAAAAGTGGGCGTGGCACCTGTCATATGGAGTAAATATTAAAATCAGATTAACTACGAAACCAGAACAGTTAAACTGCTCAAATGTTGTATGAATATCTTTAGGTTCAATATGAATATTTTTCATAAAAATGGGCGATCCATTATTAGGGGGCATGGAACTTTTCATAAGAAGCAGCACCTCCCATACAAATTAAATATAAAATTTCATGTCTGGGGAATCATTATAGAATACTAAAATTTTGCTACTAAATTTTTTTAAAATTCATAATTGGGGCAAATTTCAAGTAAGCGATGTGCCACGCCCCTATATACTACATAACCTATTATTGCAAACTAATAACAAAATGGGTATTTTGGAAAAACTATAATACCAAAACACTTCAAGTAACATTAGTTTCAATATAAACCTTTTGTATAAAAATCTACAAACTAGCAATAGTGGGTGTGGCACCTCCCATATAAAGTAAATACTAAATTCCGCATATATAACGGCTGAAGTCCCCAATTGTTGTACAAGTATCTTCAGTTTAAATAGACGATCTAGCAAAAGTGGGCACATTTGAACAAAAATCTACAAACTAGCAATAGTGGGTGTGGCACCTCCCATATAAAGTAAATACTAAAATCTGAGCTTTGATAAAAATGGGCAATCCATCTCCCATATGAATCAAATATAAAAGTTTGTATGTCTGGGATATCGTTAGAGAATACTCAAATTTTTCATGTCATGATTGACATTACCTACTATTGCAAGATAATAGAAATATTGGGAAAACTAAAACAGCAAGAAACCTCAAGTTTCATTAGTTTCAATATAAACATTTTGGACAAAAATGTGGGCGAAATAGCAATAGTGGGTGTGGCACCCCCCATATTAAAATTATACTAACTTTTGAATAGCTAAAGTGCCCAATTTTTGTACAAGTATCTTCAGTGTAAATAAAAATATTTTGGACAGAAAAAGACGATCTAGCAAAAGTGGGCGTGCCACCTCCCATATAAAGTAAATACTAATACTATAACAGCAAGACACCTCAAGTACCATTAATTTCAATATAAATATTTAGGACAAAAATGTCGTCGAAATAGCAACAGTGAGTGTGGCACCACCCATATTAAGTGTTTATCTAGAACACCGGAACAGTAAAACAGTAGGCGTGGCACCACCTATATAAGTTTCATAAAAATGTTATATCTGGGGAACTATTGGAGCTAAACATGTACAACTTTAACATCGATGTAAACATTTGGGTAGCAAGTTGACGGATAAGCATTAGAGAGCGTGGCACTTCCCCTATGAACTAAATAAAAAAATTATATATTTGGCAAACTATTAGAGCCTATTGGGCGCTCTCATCAAGAAACAGAAATAGTGAGAGTACAAATACTTCGACTAGAAAAATGGGAGCGCGTTTTTCCCATTAAAAAGGAAATATGAAACATCTTAATCTTTTTTTCTTCTAGTTTATATTGTTTAAAGGGTGGCGAAGCACACTGGGTATAGCTAATACTATAATAAAAACGAATATGCTTGGTTGCCCAACAAAAAGGAATGTAAAAAAGGCTTAAAGCTAATCAGTAATAAATAAAATTTCCCTGTTGTAGAGTAGAGTTGCGTTGCTACTATGAAAAATAATGAAAATATCCTTAGAATTCAGTGTTCAGTGAATTATTTAATGCTAATAAACAAAAGTGAATATTTCAGTTGATCAAATTCACACATGTAAATCTTTATAGCACGTTTTCATATATAATAAAATGAAAAAATCAAAAAGTACTTATTAAAGTAAGAAAAAGTAACATATAGTACCAAAAAGAGTACCCATTTCAAAAGGGATCACTTGCAAAAAAATTTGTTACAGCTTAATCTAGCTTTATTAAAATAGAAAACTAAAAAAAAATACCGTGTAATTGTAAAAAGTACCAAATAATTCCCTTTAGACAATATGTACTTGATTCAAAAAGTACCATTAAAACATAAAATGTGCCAAAAAGTCTGTTTTGCAAATCCCTACTTAGTACTTATATGTTTTAATAGAAGTACATATTTATGTAGTTATTATAATGAATAAAAGAATGTTCTGACTTAGTTTTACAAATCTTATCATAAACTAATATTAACTACACTTCAAAGTTCAGACACTGGGAATTTACTGCAAGCCACATGTCAGAGATATTTGGATAAATAATAGAACAAACAACATAGCAACACATTACTAGTAAATATATATGTATTTATATGTATGTACTTATATAGACACCAATGACTAAAAGAATGAACGCTAACTTATAAATATGAAAACTACATTCCAAGAAGATAGATAAATATGAGCAGAAGTTGAAGTCTAAACATGTTATTTTTGTGATTTATGCATACTTGAGATTTTTATATATATAGTTTTTTCACCATAAAACATTGTAAGACAATTTTATACTAATAACAAGTAAGAGTTCAACATACGGCTGTGCCGATACTTACATACCCTTCAGTATGATCATGAACAGTCGTAGGAATTTTATTATAAAAAAAACAAA